>NW_022261983.1:14468401-14625366 GCF_002021735.2 Oncorhynchus kisutch
TAGAGTCGATACAGTCCTAGGCCACTGTTACTCTAACCACAAGCAAGCATACAAGGCCCTCCCTTGTCCTCTCTTCGGCAAATCAGATCACAACTCTATACTACTGCTTCCTGTCAACAAGCAGAAGCTCAAACAGGAAGTACCCGTAACGTGTTCCGTTGAGAAATTGTCCATTCGTTACAATCACTCTAAGAAGATCCATTGTAGAAATAGGCAGGGTTTATGACATTGTGTCTGTGGTAACTAGTGACTAACGAGACTATGCTACAAGACTGCATTGCTAGCGCTGACCTCAGTCACCGGCTTCATTTAGGAAATGCATCTCCAAAGTTGTCCCCACAGTGAAGGTTCGCCGCTTCCCCCAATCAAAAGCCCAGGATTAAACACAGAGGTTGGTGCTAAACTAAAGGACAGGGCTAAAGGACAGGGCTACCACACACAGAGCTATCGCAGCCAACCCAGAGGCTACGGCTGAGGACAGAAACAACAAGTCCTGCTACGACCTCCTCAGAGCCATCAAACAAGGTGGAATCATATATTACACAGGCTCGGCCTCCCACCGCATGTGGCAGGGCTCACAGTCCCTTACAGATCCTAAAAGGAAGACCCAGCCGTGGTCTGCCCAACGATGCCCCTCTACTAGACCAACTCAATGCATTTTATGCTTCACTCTACAACCAAAAACAACACAGAGCCGTGCATGAGGGCCCCCGCTGACACGGGTCTTGGCGATCTCGCTCTCCGATGCCGACATGATTAATATAGACTTGTTTAACTGTCCTGTTACAGCAGTGGGTTAATGGGGAAGGGGCCTGTTGTCCCACAGCGCTACTTAGTGGGGGACTACAGTGGTACAGATTGTCCATACTATGTTCACACCAACTTCTGTTCAGCTTGAAGTCGACACTAACTTCTAGCAACGCTACAAAACAGAGTCTAACAAAGCTACAAAAAAAGTGTCTAACAACGCTACAAAACAGAGTAACGTTATAAAACAGAGTCTAACAGCGCTATGAAACAGAGTAACGTTATGAAACAGAGTCTAACAACGTTATAAAACAGAGTCTAACAACGTTATAAAACAGAGTCTAACAACGTTATAAAACAGAGTCTAACAACGTTATAAAACAGAGTCTAACAACGTTATAAAACAGAGTAACGTTATAAAACAGAGTAACGTTATAAAACAGAGTCTAACAACGTTATGAAACAGAGTCTAACAACGTTATGAAACAGAGTCTAACAACGTTATAAAACAGAGTCTAACAACGTTATAAAACAGAGTCTAACAACGTTATAAAACAGAGTAACGTTATAAAACAGAGTCTAACAACGTTATAAAACAGAGTCTAACAACGTTATAAAACAGAGTCTAACAACGCTATAAAACAGAGTCTAACAACGTTATAAGACAGAGTAACGTTATAAAACAGAGTAACGTTATGAAACAGAGTCTAACAACGCTATAAAACAGAGTCTAACAACGCTATAAAACAGAGTAACGTTATAAAACAGAGTCTAACAACGTTATAAAACAGAGTCTAACAACGTTATAAAACAGAGTCTAACAACGCTATAAAACAGAGTCTAACAACGTTATGAAACAGAGTAACGTTATAAAACAGAGTCTAACAACGCTATAAAACAGAGTAACGCTATAAAACAGAGTCTAACAACGTTATGAAACAGAGTCTAACAACGTTATAAAACAGAGTCTAACAACGCTATAAAACAGAGTCTAACAACGCTATAAAACAGAGTCTAACAACGTTATAAAACAGAGTAACGTTATAAAACAGAGTAACGTTATAAAACAGAGTCTAACAACGCTATAAAACAGAGTAACGTTATAAAACAGAGTCTAACAACGCTATAAAACAGAGTCTAACAACGCTATAAAACAGAGTCTAACAACGTTATGAAACAGAGTAACGTTATAAAACAGAGTAACGTTATAAAACAGAGTCTAACAACGCTATAAAACAGAGTCTAACAACGTTATGAAACAGAGTCTAACAACGTTATAAAACAGAGTCTAACAACGTTATAAAACAGAGTCTAACAACGTTATAAAACAGAGTCTAACAACGCTATAAAACAGAGTCTAACAACGTTATGAAACAGAGTAACGTTATAAAACAGAGTCTAACAACGCTATAAAACAGAGTAACGCTATAAAACAGAGTCTAACAACGTTATGAAACAGAGTCTAACAACGCTATAAAACAGAGTCTAACAACGTTATGAAACAGAGTCTAACAACGCTATGAAACAGAGTCTAACAACGCTATAAAACAGAGTCTAACAACGTTATAAGACAGAGTAACGTTATAAAACAGAGTAACGTTATGAAACAGAGTCTAACAACGCTATAAAACAGAGTCTAACAACGCTATAAAACAGAGTAACGTTATAAAACAGAGTCTAACAACGTTATAAAACAGAGTCTAACAACGTTATAAAACAGAGTCTAACAACGCTATAAAACAGAGTCTAACAACGTTATGAAACAGAGTAACGTTATAAAACAGAGTCTAACAACGCTATAAAACAGAGTAACGCTATAAAACAGAGTCTAACAACGTTATGAAACAGAGTCTAACAACGTTATAAAACAGAGTCTAACAACGCTATAAAACAGAGTCTAACAACGCTATAAAACAGAGTCTAACAACGTTATAAAACAGAGTAACGTTATAAAACAGAGTAACGTTATAAAACAGAGTCTAACAACGCTATAAAACAGAGTAACGTTATAAAACAGAGTCTAACAACGCTATAAAACAGAGTCTAACAACGCTATAAAACAGAGTCTAACAACGTTATGAAACAGAGTAACGTTATAAAACAGAGTAACGTTATAAAACAGAGTCTAACAACGCTATAAAACAGAGTCTAACAACGTTATGAAACAGAGTCTAACAACGTTATAAAACAGAGTCTAACAACGTTATAAAACAGAGTCTAACAACGTTATAAAACAGAGTCTAACAACGCTATAAAACAGAGTCTAACAACGTTATGAAACAGAGTAACGTTATAAAACAGAGTCTAACAACGCTATAAAACAGAGTAACGCTATAAAACAGAGTCTAACAACGTTATGAAACAGAGTCTAACAACGCTATAAAACAGAGTCTAACAACGTTATGAAACAGAGTCTAACAACGCTATGAAACAGAGTCTAACAACGCTATAAAACAGAGTAACGTTATGAAACAGAGTCTAACAACGCTATAAAACAGAGTCTAACAACGTTATGAAACAGAGTAACGTTATAAAACAGAGTCTAACAACGTTATGAAACAGAGTCTAACAACGTTATAAAACAGAGTCTAACAACGTTATAAAACAGAGTCTAACGTTATAAAACAGAGTCTAACAACGCTATAAAACAGAGTCTAACAACGTTATGAAACAGAGTAACGTTATAAAACAGAGTCTAACAACGCTATAAAACAGAGTAACGCTATAAAACAGAGTCTAACAACGTTATGAAACAGAGTCTAACAACGCTATAAAACAGAGTCTAACAACGTTATGAAACAGAGTCTAACAACGCTATGAAACAGAGTCTAACAACGTTATGAAACAGAGTCTAACAACGCTATAAAACAGTTTGACTGCTGAAGCCACATGCTCATCAATGAAAACTGTAGTGACACCAGTGTACAAGGACTTATTCATTTATTTACACAATTTTAAAATACACAAATACAGTGGCGTTACAAATGACAAGACTTCCCATGACTCAGTGAGTGATGCATTGTGGGAACCGACGCAAGGTGTCCGGAGTCCGTCCCCACGTAGAGATGCAAACACAAAACAAGAAGGACATAAAGAGAGAGAGGGGAAAGACACGACATCGACCCAGAGAGAAACCAGAGATCCCACGTAAAGAACTGTACTTAACACAAGTGTACCTTGATCGTCATTACCCACAATCCCACACTGAAGAGAATGAGGTGGGAGGTTCTTTTTTTTTTTGAGACCATCAGCCGGTTGGTTAGAGGGTTTAAAACTAACTTACCCAAAACTACAATGGAGTGAAGCATTCATCCCCCCCCCCCCATACACTACCTTCATCATCATCATCATACTACACACAGTGGCTAATACAGAGCTGGAGGTAGAACTTAACCCTAACCACAGATCTAGGATCAGGTTATCCAACTAACTCCTAACCTTAATCATTAGGAGGATAACAATACATCTGATCCTGGAACTGCTACCAGCTCCTAATGCAGACATGATATTTCACCGTTGAGTACTAGGTACATCTTATATACATGACAACAGAAGACCGACGCACTAAACTAGACTGGTCCCAGATCTGGTTGGACTCTCTTGCCAACTCCTTGTCACTCATTATAATGCACTGAGTGATAAAGTTGACAAGACAGCACAAACTGATCCAGGAACCACTAAAGCCCCTTTAACCCAGACTACAGAAAAGGCCTACAGCACCCTGAGGCAGTACTACACTGAATGATGTGACGAGTGGGTTGGCCCTCTTCCTGAACTAACCAATAGGACAACCAGAAGAGAGAGAAACGTAGCATTGGTCGATAGTCTCCTGTACATCCACCAAACCCGACTTTGCCCTCTGGCAATTATCAGATCACTTTTTTCTTAGAAACGTAGTCTCATTACATTATAAACATTTTAAAATATTGATTGATAACAAAATAAAAAATAAAAGTTTGAGATTGTGGATTGAAAGCATAGGTTGAAAAAGGCATTTTAAAGCAGACCCCCCCCCCCCCCCCAACACACATTTAACTGACCAACAAGTTCAACTACAAAAATAACTGCTACATGAGTGTGGAGACGGGTGATTCACAGCTTTCAGCCCCAGAACACCAACAGCAGAAGAGGAAGAGGAGGCTGAAGAGAGACGAGGTGATGGAGAAACAGACTGACTAGCAGAGAAGACATCGGCAACCCCCCCCCCCCATCCCTATGGACAAACAACCAGTCCTTATTTAAAACTGTCACACACAGTCACCTTCAGAACAGTAGAGGATTTGCTTTCTCCCAGTCCCCTTTAAAAACAACAGAGAGGGACACGTCTCAAACAGCACCCTAATCCCTATTCAGTCCACAAGCATGTAGCTACACACACACATCGGCTGAACACGTGTAGTACGTGACCAATAAAATGGACCAGAGCCCATAGGGAGTAGGGTGGTGTTTGGGACACATTAAAACGTCTTCCCTCTAAACAAACCCGCTGTCCAGTTGGAGAATAGTACTCTCTTTCTCAGCATTGCATTGTGGGGATTAAGAGAGTCTTTTGAGGACACAAAATGGAACCCAGGCCATCTACCGCTGCACAAACAGACCTCTCTCACATGACCTTCAGAGCTTCAATTAGGGGGGGTTATTCATTTAATATTACTTCCATCGTCTCTCTTTAAAACAGGAAACACACTTGACTTTTCACACAGACACCATTAATGATTTGGCATTCGTCAGTTGATATTCAGCCACCGTATAAAAACAGCAACACACACAGTCAGTGTAGTCAGAACAGAACACTGCCAGTACAAACAAACTTTTAATCAACTTCACCTAAAATACAAACACAGAGGAAAAAGTCAAGTAAATAAAGTAAAAAAAACAACAGGAAAGAGAAACAAGCTGATGGTTTTTATCAGGACAGCAACTCTGGAGGAGAACTGTCTGGCTGGGAGGAGCATCTGGTTCAGCATGGAGGAGGAGAGAGAGAGAGAGAGGGAGAGAAGTGATGGAGGAGAGAGAGAGAGAGAAGGAGAGAAGTGATGGAGGAGGAGAGAGAGGAGAGAGGATGGAGAGAGAGAGAGAGAGGAGAAGTGATGGAGGAGAGAGAGAGAGAGAGGGAGAGAAGTGATGGAGGAGAGAGAGAGAGAGAGGGAGAGAAGTGATGGAGGAGAGAGAGAGAGAGGGAGAGAAGTGATGGAGGAGAGAGAGAGAGGGAGAGAAGTGATGGAGGAGAGAGAGAGAGGGAGAGAAGTGATGGAGGAGAGAGAGAGAGGGAGAGAAGTGATGGAGGAGAGAGAGAGAGAGGGAGAGAAGTGATGGAGGAGAGAGAGAGAGGGAGAGAAGTGATGGAGGAGAGAGAGAGAGAGGGAGAGAAGTGATGGAGGAGAGAGAGAGAGAGAGAGAAGTGATGGAGGAGAGAGAGAGAGAGGGAGAGAAGTGATGGAGGAGAGAGAGAGAGAGGGAGAGAAGTGATGGAGGAGAGAGAGAGAGGGAGAGAAGTGATGGAGGAGAGAGAGAGAGGGAGAGAAGTGATGGAGGAGAGAGAGAGAGAAGTGATGGAGGAGAGAGAGAGAGGGAGAGAAGTGATGGAGGAGAGAGAGAGAGAAGTGATGGAGGAGAGAGAGAGAGGGAGAGAAGTGATGGAGGAGGAGAGAGAGAGAGAGAGAAGTGATGGAGGAGGAGAGAGAGAGAGGGAGAGAAGTGATGGAGGAGGAGAGAGAGAGAGGGAGAGAAGTGATGGAGGAGGAGAGAGAGGGAGAGAAGTGATGGAGGAGGAGAGAGAGGGAGAGAAGTGATGGAGGAGGAGAGAGAGGGAGAGAAGTGATGGAGGAGGAGAGAGAGGGAGAGAAGTGATGGAGGAGGAGAGAGAGGGAGAGAAGTGATGGAGGAGGAGAGAGAGGGAGAGAAGTGATGGAGGAGGAGAGAGAGGGAGAGAAGTGATGGAGGAGGAGAGAGGGAGAGAAGTGATGGAGGAGGTGGTGTGTAAGGGGCATTAAGCAGGTCTGTGCCCCATGTCAGTGTCCTCACTGGGGTTCACGAAAGCAGAGGGGTGGGGGGGGGGGGGCAGTGAATGTTCTGGGTGTGCCAGGGGCAACAAAATCTCTCCTTCCCCCCTCTCCTCCTCCATCCCCGTCTCATCTCCTCCTCCTCCATCCCCGATGAGCACGGCTGAACGCTCTCTGAGTCGTGTGTGTGTGTGTGTGTGTGAGAGAGAGAGTGTGTGTGTCATCCACCCTGTTACAACAGCATGAGCTTGTTACTTAGCAGAGATCAGTTGATGTCAAAGAGGCAGAGCATCAGTCTGTGTGTTTTGATTGGCTGGTTGGATGGATGGAGTTGCTAGCGGATGACGAGGTCCTTGTCCTGCCTTTTGATTGGTTGATTGTGTAAGAGTCCAGGCTTCTGATGGGTTGACTGGTTGTTTCAGTAAGCGTCCTCCAGGTATTGAAGTGTGTGTTGGTGTGTGGTATGGTTAGGGCCGTGCATGGTTTAACCCTCCAGGGTGGTGACGGTGGTGGTGATGGGGGCAGAGGGACTCATCGAGGGGCTGCTGACTGGAGGCCACTGGGGGTGACACGAGAGAGAGCCTGGAGACGACAGAGAGGGCAGAGAGACAGAAGTTAGTACAGTAGCCATAGATCGTGACATTACACATTAGAAAAGGGGACTTGGAGGGATTTAAGAGGTTGAACACAACACACAGAGGGAGGGAGGGACAGCCCTCAAATACTACAGTCTATAGTCTACAAACATCCAGGTTATAGAGCCAGCCAGCCAGCCAGCCAGCCAGCCAGCCAGCCAGGCTCCGTAAGAAGCATCTCAAGGTCCTGGAGTGGCCAGTCTCCAGACCTGAACCCAATAGAAAATCTTTGGAGGGAGCTGAAAGTCTGTATTGCCCAGCGACAGCCCCGAAACCTGAAGGATCTGGAGAAGGTCTGTATGGAGGAGTGGGCCAAAATCCCTGCTGCAGTGTGTGCAAACCTGGTCAAGAACTACAGGAAACGTATGATCTCTGTAATTGCAAACAAAGGTTTCTGGACCAAATATTAAGCTCTGCTTTTCTGATGTATCAAATACGTATGTCATGCAATAAAATACAAATTAATTACTTAAAAATCATACAATGTGATTTTCTGAATTTTTGTTTTAGATTCCGTCTCTCACAGTTGAAGTGTACCTATGATAAAAAATTACAGACCTCTACATGCTTTGTAAGTAGGAAAACCTGCAAAATTGGCAGTGTTTCAAATACTTGTTCTCGCCACTGTATATGGGGCAGCAGCCTCTAATGTGTAGGGTTACATAACAGGGTGGAAGGCGGCTAGTGATGGCTATTTAACAGTCAGATGACCTTGAGATAGAAGCTGCTAGTGATGGCTACTTAACAGTCTGATGACCTTGAGATAGAAGCTGCTAGTGATGGCTACTTAACAGTCTGATGACCTTGAGATAGAAGCTGCTAGTGATGGCTATTTAACAGTCAGATGACCTTGAGATAGAAGCTGCTAGTGATGGCTATTTAACAGTCTGATGACCTTGAGATAGAAGCTGCTGTCGGGCATTTTTACAAATATTTTAACCAAATTCTTATTTACAATGACGGCCTACACCGGCCAAACCCGGACGATGCTGGGACAATTGTGCGCCGCCCTATGGGACTCCTAATCACAGCCGGTTACGATACAACCTGGAAATCGAACCAGAGTGCCTGTAGTGAGGCCTCAAGCACTGAGAAGCAGTGCCTTAGACCGCTGCGCCACTCGGGAGACCACTCGGGCAGATGTGCTTCTAGCTCCTAAGCAGCAATAACATCCACTAAATAGGTGTATGGACCAATAACATCTGTTAAATATGGACCAATAACATCTGTTAAATATGGACCAATAACATCTATTAAATATGTGTATGGACCAATAACATCTGCTAAATATGTGACCAATAACATCTGCTAAATATGTGACCAATAACATCTGCTAAATATGTGACCAATAACATCTGTTAAATATGTGTATGGACCAATAACATCTGTTAAATATGTGACCAATAACATCTGTTAAATATGTGACCAATAACATCTGTTAAATATGTGACCAATAACATCTGTTAAATATGTGTATGAACCAATAACATCTGTTAAATATGTGTATGGACCAATAACATCTGTTAAATATGTGTATGGACCAATAACATCTGTTAAATATGTGTATGGACCAATAACATCTACTAAATATGTGTATGGACCAATAACATCTATTAAATATGTGACCAATAACATCTGTTAAATATGTGACCAATAACATCTGTTAAATATGTGACCAATAACATCTGTTAAATATGTGACCAATAACATCTGTTAAATATGGACCAATAACATCTGTTAAATATGTGACCAATAACATCTGTTAAATATGTGTATGGACCAATAACATCTGTTAAATATGTGACCAATAACATCTGTTAAATATGTGACCAATAACATCTGTTAAATATGTGTATGGACCAATAACATCTGTTAAATATGTGACCAATAACATCTGCTAAATATGTGTATGTGACCAATAACATGTGATTTGATAAGCAACAGGATTGTGGAGAGGACTGAGGCTGGGCTGTAATGTGGCCTCCCTCCACTAGAGGGCGAGAAGGGGCCATGAGTGACAGAGAACAAAAGAACCAAAACAGACACTGTTGTCTTGTACATCATGGTCTTTCTATAAGCTGACTGAAGGATGTATTAACGTGACTAGAGGATAGTGATTATGCCTCTAGACAGGAAGAGAGTCGAACTGAACATCCAGTGGGCGGCAGGGTAGCCTAGTGGTTAGAGGCAGGGTAGCCTAGTGGTTAGAGGCAGGGTAGCCTAGTGGTTAGCGGCAGGGTAGCCTAGTGGTTAGCGGCAGGGTAGCCTAGTGGTTAGTGGCAGGGTAGCCTCGTGGTTAGAGGCAGGGTAGCCTCGTGGTTAGAGGCAGGGTAGCCTAGTGGTTAGAGGCAGGGTAGCCTAGTGGTTAGAGGCAGGGTAGCCTAGTGGTTAGAGGCAGGGTAGCCTAGTGGTTAGCGGCAGGGTAGCCTCGTGGTTAGAGGCAGGGTAGCCTAGTGGTTAGAGGCAGGGTAGCCTAGTGGTTAGAGGCAGGGTAGCCTCGTGGTTAGAGGCAGGGTAGCCTCGTGGTTAGAGGCAGGGTAGCCTCGTGGTTAGAGGCAGGGTAGCCTCGTGGTTAGAGGCAGGGTAGCCTCGTGGTTAGAGGCAGGGTAGCCTCGTGGTTAGAGGCAGGGTAGCCTCGTGGTTAGCGGCAGGGTAGCCTCGTGGTTAGCGGCAGGGTAGCCTCGTGGTTAGCGGCAGGGTAGCCTCGTGGTTAGCGGCAGGGTAGCCTCGTGGTTAGCGGCAGGGTAGCCTCGTGGTTAGCGGCAGGGTAGCCTCGTGGTTAGCGGCAGGGTAGCCTCGTGGTTAGCGGCAGGGTAGCCTCGTGGTTAGCGGCAGGGTAGCCTCGTGGTTAGAGGCAGGGTAGCCTCGTGGTTAGCGGCAGGGTAGCCTCGTGGTTAGCGGCAGGGTAGCCTCGTGGTTAGCGGCAGGGTAGCCTCGTGGTTAGAGGCAGGGTAGCCTCGTGGTTAGCGGCAGGGTAGCCTCGTGGTTAGGGGCAGGGTAGCCTCGTGGTTAGGGGCAGGGTAGCCTCGTGGTTAGAGCGTTGGGCCAGAAACTGAAAGGTTGCTAGATCGAATCCCCGAGCTGACAAAGTAAATATCTGTCGTTCTGCCCCTGAACAAGGCAGTTAACCCACTGTTCCTAGACCAGTTAACCCACTGTTCCTAGACCAGTTAACCCACTGTTCCTAGACCAGTTAACCCACTGTTCCTAGACCAGTTAACCCACTGTTCCTAGACCAGTTAACCCACTGTTCCTAGGCCGTCATTGTAAATAAGAATTTGTTCTGAACTGACTTTCCTAGGTAAATAAAGGTCAAACGCTTAGGGCGTTTGCTGTATTCAGTCCATTCAAGGAGGGCAGGTTGCACACACACTGAGAACATCAAACTGAAATGAGAGTTTGGATGAGGGTGTTTGGATGCAGCAGGTGGATTATAGTTACTGCATTATTTCTGTATAAACGCAGTCAGGCATTTGGCAGTGGCTGTTACATACAGAAACCCAAGCAGAGACCTTACAGAAACCCCAGCCATCTCAGAGACCTTACAGAAACCCCAGCCATCTCAGAGACCTTACAGAAACCCCAGCCATCTCAGAGACCTTACAGAAACCCCAGCCATCTCAGAGACCTTACAGAAACCCCAGCCATCTCAGAGACCTTACAGAAACCCCAGCCATCTCAGAGACCTTACAGAAACCCCAGCCATCTCAGAGACCTTACAGAAACCCCAGCCATCTCAGAGACCTTACAGAAACCCCAGCCATCTCAGAGACCTTACAGAAACCCCAGCCATCTCAGAGACCTTACAGAAACCCCAGCCATCTCAGAGACCTTACAGAAACCCCAGCCATCTCAGAGACCTTACAGAAACCCCAGCCATCTCAGAGACCTTACAGAAACCCCAGCCATCTCAGAGACCTTACAGAAACCCCAGCCATCTCAGAGAACTTACAGAAAACTTCAAAGTGGAAGAAAAATTCTAACTTGTATTTTTTATTAAATGGAAAACAACACAGTAATATATACTGATTAGATAAGTATTCAACCTCCTGAGTCAATACCTGTTGGAATCACCTTTGACAGAGATCTGGGAGCAGGCGATAGAGACTATTGGGAGTCTTTCTGGGTGAGTCTCTCAGAGGTTTACACACCTGGATTATACAAATATTTGCACATTATTCTTTCTAAAATTCTTCAAGCTCTGTCAAGTTGGTTGTTGATCATTGCTCGACAGCTATTTTCAAGTCCTGCCATAGATGTTCAAGCTGATTTAAGTCAAAACTGTAACTCGGCCACTCAGGAACAGTCAATGTCGTCTTGGTAAGCACCTCCAGTGTAGATTTGGCCTTGTGTTATATGTTATTGTCCTGCTGAAAGGTGAATTCATCTCCCAGTGTCTGGTGGAAAGCAGACTGAACCAGGTTTTCCTCTAGGATTTTGCCTGTGCTTACCTCCATTCTGTTTATCTGAATCCTTAACTTTCTAGTCTTTGCCGATGACAAGCATACCCATAGCATGATGTAGCCTAACCCATAGATATTTATATAGGGGGGGGGGGGGGGGGACATAGCCTAACCCATAGATATTTATATAGGGGGGGGGGGGACATAGCCTAACCCATAGATATTTATATAGGGGGGGGGGGGGGGGACATAGCCTAACCCACAGATATTTATATAGGGGGGGGGGACATAGCCTAACCCATAGATATTTATATAGGGGGGGGGGCGTAGTCTAACCCATAGATATTTATATAGGGGGGGGACGTAGCCTAACCCATAGATATTTATAATTTATATAGGGGGGGGGGGAGACGTAGCCTAACCCATAGATATTTATATAGGGGGGGGGGCTTAGTCTAACCCATAGATATAGAGACGTAGCCTAACCCATTGGGGAATGCGGAACATGGAAAGAATGTGGAACTGAATCTGTGGATAGAACTCCATCTCTTCTTTATTACATCACCAAGAGTTCCAGAATGGAATGTTTCCTGTCCTCCAGAACCAGAGATTCCAGAGTGGAGCCTTACGGGGTGTATCTACTATGGCATACTCTGGAACTCTGAGTGTAAAATACCATTTCACCTGTCTGATTCTTTCAGGTTCAGTTCAGATGAAGGAGAGGAGACATGGGGATCAAGTCACTTTAGACCTGAGTCATACTATATATAGACTCGGCTAGAGACTATTGAGATGTGACCTGTTTCTATAGGGGGGTTAGGGTGAGGTCGGGAGCTGACAGTCTAAAGAAGGTATGGTAACAGTGTGGCTATCAAGACGTAGCCTAGCCCATAGATATTTATATAGGGGGGGGGACGTAGCCTAACCCATAGATATTTATATGGGGGGGAGACGTAGCCTAACCCATAGATATTTATATACGGGGGGGGGACGTAGCCTAACCCATAGATATTTATATGGGGGGGGGAGAGACGTAGCCTAACCCATAGATATTTATATAGGGGGGGACGTAGCCTAACCCATAGATATTTATATGGGGGGGGAGACGTAGCCTAACCCATAGATATTTATATACGGGGGGGGGACGTAGCCTAACCCATAGATATTTATATGGGGGGGGGAGAGACGTAGCCTAACCCATAGATATTTATATAGGGGGGGACGTAGCCTAACCCATAGATATTTATATGGGGGGGGAGACGTAGCCTAACCCATAGATATTTATATGGGGGGGGGAGACGTAGCCTAACCCATAGATATTTATATGGGGGGGGGAGACATAGCCTAACCCATAGATATTTATATACGGGGGGGACGTAGCCTAACCCATAGATATTTATATTGGGGGGGGGGGAGACGTAGCCTAACCCATAGATATTTATATAGGGGGGGACGTAGCCTAACCCATAGATATTTATATGGGGGGGGAGACGTAGCCTAACCCATAGATATTTATATACGGGGGGGGGACGTAGCCTAACCCATAGATATTTATATAGGGGGGGGACGTAGCCTAACCCATAGATATTTATATGGGGGGGGAGACGTAGCCTAACCCATAGATATTTATATAGGGGGGGACGTAGCCTAACCCATAGATATTTATATGGGGGGGGAGACGTAGCCTAACCCATAGATATTTATATAGGGGGGGCGTAGCCTAACCCATAGATATTTATATAGGGGGTGTGGGGGCGTAGCCTAACCCATAGATATTTATATGGGGGGGGGGGGGGGGGGGGGACATAGCCTAAGCCATAGATATTTATATAGGGGGGGGGGGGGACGTAGTCTAACCCATAGATATTTATATGGGGGAGGGGGGGGGGGGGGCGTAGTCTAACCCATAGATATTTATATAGGGGGGGGGGGGCGTAGCCTAACCCATAGATATTTATAATTTATATAGGGGGGGGGGGGAGACGTAGCCTAACCCATAGATATTTATATAGGGGGGGGGGCTTAGTCTAACCCATAGATATTTATATAGGGGGGGGGGGGGGGGGACGTAGCCTAAGCCATAGAATTTATATAGGGGGGACGGACGTAGCCTAACCCATAGATATTTATATAGGGGGGGGGACGTAGCCTAAGCCATAGATATTTATATAGGGGGGACGGACGTAGCCTAACCCATAGATATTTATATAGGGGGGGGGGGGGGACGTAGCCTAAAGGCGTCAGCATGCTTCCATCCATCTGGAGCCTAGCTGAACTCAGCTGAACCCAACGTGTGTGCTCACATACTCCCTTAAAAAAAACAGCTTGCATAACGAGAAAAAAAGCGGCAATAGTACTGTTTGTCCATCTCGAGACGCCGTAGCCAGATTTCTGTCATAAATTGAAGGTTTTTTTTTTTTGCCAAGGAGTTCTTAGTCACGTAACTTCACATCTAAGATCGGTGGAGCATTTCTCAATGAAAGAAATGTGCATGAAAAGAAACTCTCTCTCATTGAATGACAACAAACACTTCATTGAAGAATCCCTAGTGTGGACCAGAAGCCCGCGGACGCCTTCAGCCTATAGATATCTCTCCAGGGAGGGGATTAGATATCTCTATAGATATCTCTCCAGGGAGGGGATTAGATAACTCTATAGATATCTCTCCAGGGAGGGGATTAGTGTTGAAGGGACACCTACACTCTTACCTAACATTACTGTGTCCAAAATGGCACCCTTCCCCCCCCTATATTATAGTGCACTACTTCCCGACCACTACCTCTATAGGGCCTGGTCAAAAGTAGTGCACGACATAGTGAACAGGGTGCCATTTGGGATACCAGTAGTGACTCACCAGCCATTCACACCACGACGTGACGAGCTGCTACTTCCTCAGATGATGATGATGGAAGGAAATGCTATTCTGAGTTGGTGAGAGGAGGAGGGAGAGTCAACCGAGTGTGAGGTAAAACTGGCTAATAGCACCTAGAGGTGTGTTCCAAATGGGATCCTATTCCACATACAGTACATTCAGAAAGTATTCAGACACCTTCCCCCTTTATACACATTTTATTAAGTTACTCTTATTCTAAAATGGATTAAATGTGTTCCTCATCAATCTACCCATTAACGACGAAGACACAAATACAAAAAAACTGAAATACCTTATTTACATAAGTATTCAGATTCGAAATTGAGCTCAGGTGCATCAAATCCTGGTGCATCCTGTTTCCATTGATCATCCTTGAGATGTTTCTACTACTTCAATTGATTGAACATGATTTGGAAAGGCACACACCTGTCTATATAAAGGTCCCACAGTTGACAGTGCATGTCAGAGCAAAAACCAAGCCGTGAGGTCGAAGGAATTGTCCGTAGCGCTCCGAGACAGGATTGTGTCGAGGCACAGTTCTGGTGAAGGGTACCAAAACATTTCTGCAGCATTGACGGTCCCCAAGAACACAGTGGCCTCCATCATTCTTAAATGAAAGAAGTTTGGAACCACGAAGACTCTTCCTAGAGCTGGCCGCCCGGCCAAACTGAGCAGTTGTGGAAGAAGGGCCTTGGTCTGGGAGGTGACCAAGACCTCGATAGTCAGTTCCTCTGTGGAGAGTGGCCAAACGGAAGCCACTCCTCAGTAAAAAGGCACATGACAGTCCGTTTAGAGAGTTTGCCAAAAGGCACCTAAAGACTCTCAGACCACAAAAAACAAGATTATCTGATGAAACCAAGATTGAAGTCTTTGGCCTGAATGCCAAGCTTCACATCTGGTGGAAACCTGGCACCATCCCTACCGGAGAAGCATGGTTGTGGCAGCATCATGTGGGGATGTTTTTCAGCGGCATGGACTGGGAGTCTAGTCAGGATTGATGGAAATATGAACAGAGCAAAGTACGGATAAACCCTTGATGAAAACCTGCTCCAGAGAGATCAGGAACTCAGACTGGGGTGAAGGTTCACCTTCCAACAGGACAACAACCCTAAGCACACAGCCAAGAAAATGCAGGAGTGGCTTCGGGACAAGTCACTGAATGTCCTTGAGTGGTCCAGCCAGAGCCTAGACTTGAACATGATTTAACATCTCTGGAGAGACCTGAAGATAGCTGTGCAGCAACACTTCTCATCCAACCTGATAGAGCTTGAGAGGATCTACAGAGAAGAATGGGAGAAACTCCCCAAATACAGGTGTGCCAAGTTTGTAGTGTCATACCCAAGACTCAAAGCTGTAATCACTGCCAAAGTCACTTCAACAAAGTAATGAGTAAAGGGTCTGAATACTTATCAAAATTACTTTGTCATTACGGGGTGGTATTGTGATGTCATTACGGGGTGGTATTGTGATGTCATTACGGGGTGGTATTGTGATGTCATTACGGGGTGGTATTGTGATGTCATTACGGGGTGGTATTGTGATGTCATTACGGGGTGGTATTGTGATGTCATTACGGGGTGGTATTGTGATGTCATTACGGGGTGGTATTGTGATGTCATTACGGGGTGGTATTGTGATGTCATTACGGGGTGGTATTGTGATGTCATTACGGGGTGGTATTGTGATGTCATTACGGGGTGGTATTGTGATGTCATTACGGGGTGGTATTGTGATGTCATTACGGGGTGGTATTGTGATATCATTACGGGGTGGTATTGTGATGTCATTACGGGGTAGTAATGTGATGTCATTACGGGGTGGTATTGTAATGTCATTACGGGGTGGTAATGTAATGTCATTACGGGGTATTGTGAGGTCATTACGGGGTATTGTGAGGTCATTACGGGGTATTGTGAGGTCATTACGGGGGTATTGTAATGTCATTACGGGGTGGTATTGTAATGTCATTACGGGGTGGTATTGTGAGGTCATTACGGGGTGGTATTGTGAGGTCATTACGGGGTGGTATTGTGAGGTCATTACGGGGTGGTATTGTGAGGTCATTACGGGGTGGTATTGTGAGGTCATTACGGGGTGGTATTGTGAGGTCATTACGGGGTGGTATTGTGAGGTCATTACGGGGTGGTATTGTGAGGTCATTACGGGGTGGTATTGTGATGTCATTACGGGGTATTGTGATGTCATTACGGGGTGGTATTGTGATGTCATTACGGGGGTGGTATTGTGATGTCATTACGGGGTGGTATTGTGATGTCATTACGGGGTGGTATTGTGATGTCATTACGGGGTGGTATTGTGATGTCATTACGGGGTGGTATTGTGATGTCATTACGGGGTGATATTGTGAGGTCATTACGGGGTGGTATTGTGAGGTCATTACGGGGTGGTATTGTGAGGTCATTACGGGGTGGTATTGTGATGTCATTACGGGGTGGTATTGTGATGTCATTACGGGGTGGTATTGTGATGTCATTACGGGGTGGTATTGTGATGTCATTACGGGGTGGTATTGTGATGTCATTACGGGGTGGTATTGTGATGTCATTACGGGGTGGTATTGTGATGTCATTACGGGGTGGTATTGTGATGTCATTACAGGGTGGTATTGTGATGTCATTACGGGGTGGTATTGTGATGTCATTACGGGGTGGTATTGTGATGTCATTACGGGGTGGTATTGCGATGTCATTACGGGGTGGTATTGTGATGTCATTACGGGGTATTGTAATGTCATTACGGGGTGGTATTGTGATGTCATTACGGGGTGGTATTGTGATGTCATTACGGGGTGGTATTGTGATGTCATTACGGGGTGGTATTGTGATGTCATTACGGGGTATTGTAATGTCATTACGGGGTATTGTGATGTCATTACGGGGTATTGTGATGTCATTACGGGGTGGTATTGTAATGTCATTACGGGGTGGTATTGTAATGTCATTACGGGGTGGTATTGTGATGTCATTACGGGGTATTGTGATGTCATTACGGGGTATTGTGATGTCATTACGGGGTATTGTGATGTCATTACGGGGTATTGTGATGTCATTACGGGGTATTGTAATGTCATTACGGGGTGGTATTGTGATGTCATTACGGGGTGGTATTGTGATGTCATTACGGGGTAGTGTGATGTCATTACGGGGTATTGTGATGTCATTACGGGGTATTGTGATGTCATTACGGGGTATTGTAATGTCATTACGGGGTGGTATTGTAATGTCATTACGGGGTATTGTGATGTCATTACGGGGTATTGTGATGTCATTACGGGGTATTGTAATGTCATTACGGGGTATTGTAATGTCATTACGGGGGGGTATTGTGATGTCATTACGGGGTATTGTGATGTCATTACGGGGTATTGAGATGTCATTACGGGGTATTGTGAGGTCATTACGGGGTATTGTGATGTCATTACGGGGTATTGTGTGTAGATTAATGAAGAAAAACAAAACAATTGAATCCATTTCAAAAAAAGGCTGTAACAGTAACAACATGTAGAAAAAGTCAAGGGGGTGTGAATACTGTCCTAATGCACAGTATCGTACAATACCTTTAACCAGTGCCCTAGTAGTGCACCATAGAGGGAGTAGGGTTCCATTTGACAAGCAACCAAAAAATGATGCTATGAAGAAGCCAAGATGTGCGACTGGTTAGGAGAATACAGTTAGAGGTTGAACAATGCTGTTGTGGTGGACCAACTTGTTAGGAGGGAAAACAGGACTAGAATTGTCTGGCAGCACATTACTAAAAGACGCTATAAAGAAGCCAAGATGTGTGACTGTTAGGTTTCTGCACCAAACTTATATAGGAGAGACTTTTTGTTCATCTCATTCAATACACTATATACACACACAAAAGTATGTGGACACCCCTTCAAATTAGTGGATTAATCTATTTCAGCCACACCTGTTGCTGACAGGTGTATAAAATCGAGCACCATGCCATGCAATCTCCATAGACAAACATTGACAGTAGAATGGCCTTACTGAAGAGCTCAGAGACTTTCAAAGTGGCACCGTCATAGGATGCCACCTTTCCAACAAGTCAGTTAGTTTAATTTCTGCTCTGCTAGAGCTGCCCAGGTCAACTGTAAGTGCTGTTATTGTGAAGTGGAAAGGTCTAGGAGCAACAACGGCTCAGCAGCGAAGTGGTAGACCACACAAGCTAACAGAACGGGACCGCTGAGTGCTGAAACGCACAAAAATCATCTGTCCTCAGTTGCAACACTCACTACAGAGTTCCAAACTGTCCCTGGAAGCAACGTCAGCACAATAACTGTTCGTCGGGAGCTTCGTGAAATGGGTTTCCATGGTGATGAGATGGGTTTCCATGGTGATGAAATGGGTTTCCATGGTGATGAAATGGGTTTCCATGGTGATGAAATGGGTTTCCATGGTGATGAAATGGGTTTCCATGGTGATGAAATGGGTTTCCATGGCCGAGCAGTCGCACACAAGCCTAAGATCACCGTGCACAGTACCAAGCGTCAGCTGGAGTGGTGTAAAGCTTGCTGCCATTGGACTCTGGAGCAGTGGAAACACGTTCCCTGGAGTGATGAATAACGATTCACCATTCTTTATTCATGGCTGTGTTCTTAGGCAAAATTGTGAGTGAGCCCACTCCCTTGGCTGAGAAGCAACCCCACACATGAATGGTCTCAGGATGCTTTACTGTTGGCATGACACAGGACTGATGGTAGTGCTCACCTTGTCTTCTCCGGACAAACTTTTTTCCGGATGCCCCAAACAATCGGAAAGAGGATTCATCAGAGAAAATGACTTTACCCCCGTCCTCAGCAGTCCAATCCCTGTACCTTTTGCAGAATATCAGTCTGTCCCTGATGTTTTTCCTGGAGAGAAGTGGCTTCTTTGCTGCCATGTTCTTATGCTATCTGAGTGACTGAAACGTACGGAACTAAAGTGTTTTCATTTCGGATTCTAGAACTAGAATGTCTAGTTTTTAGAACACTGATTGTTACTTCTCAAAGACGATCTCATGTTAAATATATATATATATATATATATATATATCAGTCTGTTATCTTATCGACACACTTCACATCTGGTTTTAGTCCTTTAAGTTGAATTTATTGTCTTCTTCAGTGGTGGCCCGCCACTGCTAAAAATGAATATAGGGGAAACACTGACGCGCTGCAACATTACAGCCATGTCTTTATGACGCCCGTGAAAAGGTTTCACATTCCTGTGCGACTGTTTGTGGATGCCCTGCGGTGTTGATCGTTAAAGTGTCATCAGAGAGAGTTGAAAAGGAATGAAGAACAATTCAAACAAGGATAGAAACATGACGAAGGTTTCAGACCTGTGAGAAGTGTGTGTCTAGCCTGTGAGGTGGACATACAGGGTGTTGTGTGTGTCTAGCCTGAGGTGGACATACAGGGTGTTGTGTGTGTCTAGCCTGAGGTGGACATACAGGGTGTTGTGTGTCTAGCCTGAGGTGGACATACAGGGTGTTGTGTGTGTCTAGCCTGAGGTGGACATACAGGGTGTTGTGTGTGTCTAGCCTGAGGTGGACATACAGGGTGTTGTGTGTGTCTAGCCTGAGGTGGACATACAGGGTGTTGTGTGTGTCTAGCCTGAGGTGGACATACAGGGTGTTGTGTGTCTAGCCTGAGGTGGACATACAGGGTGTTGTGTGTGTCTAACCTGAGGTGGACATAAAGGGTGTTGTGTGTCTAACCTGAGGTGGACATACAGGGTGTTGTGCGTCTAACCTGTGAGGTGGACATACAGGGTGTTGTGTGTCTAGCCTGAGGTGGACATACAGGGTGTTGTGTGTGTCTAGCCTGAGGTGGACATACAGGATGTTGTGTGTGTCTAGCCTGAGGTGGACATACAGGGTGTTGTGTGTGTCTAGCCTGAGGTGGACATACAGGGTGTTGTGTGTGTCTAGCCTGAGGTGGACATACAGGGTGTTGTGTGTCTAGCCTGAGGTGGACATACAGGGTGTTGTGTGTGTCTAACCTGAGGTGGACATAAAGGGTGTTGTGTGTCTAACCTGAGGTGGACATACAGGGTGTTGTGCGTCTAACCTGTGAGGTGGACATACAGGGTGTTGTGTGTCTAGCCTGAGGTGGACATACAGGGTGTTGTGTGTCTAACCTGAGGTGGACATACAGGGTGTTGTGTGTGTCTAACCTGAGGTGGACATACAGGGTGTTGTGTGTGTCTAACCTGTGAGGTGGACATACAGGGTGTTGTGTGTGTCTAACCTGTGAGGTGGACATGCAGGGTGTTGTGTGTCTAACCTGTGAGGTGGACATACAGGGTGTTGTGTGTGTCTAGCCTGTGAGGTGGACATGCAGGGTGTTGTGTGTCTAACCTGTGAGGTGGACATACAGGGTGTTGTGTGTGTCTAGCCTGTGAGGTGGACATGCAGGGTGTTGTGTGTGTCTAACCTGTGAGGTGGACATGCAGGGTGTTGTGTGTGTCTAGCCTGAGGTGGACATACAGGGTGTTGTGTGTGTCTAACCTTTGAGGTGGACATACAGGGTGTTGTGTGTGTCTAACCTGTGAGGTGGACATGCAGGGTGTTGTGTGTGTCTAACCTGTGAGGTGGACATGCAGGGTGTTGTGTGTGTGTGTCTAACCTGTGAGGTGGACATACAGGGTGTTGTGTGTCTAGCCTGAGGTGGACATACAGGGTGTTGTGTGTGTGTCTAACCTGTGAGGTGGACATGCGTGAGTCCTGTCGTCCAGTCAGGTCTGAGGAGGAGATGTTGACAGGAGCTCCACGATGAAGACGCATGCTGACCTTCCTCTCTCGCTCCATACCTGGGGTAGAGGACAGATACCTGGGGTTAGAGAGAGAGACCTCCATACCTGGGATAGAGGACAGATACCTGGGGTTAGAGAGAGAGACCTCCGTACCTGGGATAGAGGACAGATACCTGGGGTTAGAGAGAGAGACCTCCGTACCTGGGATAGAGGACAGATACCTGGGGTTAGAGAGAGAGACCTCCATACCTGGGGTAGAGGACAGATACCTGGGGTTAGAGAGAGAGACCTCCATACCTGGGATAGAGGACAGATACCTGGGGTTAGAGAGAGAGACCTCCATACCTGGGATAGAGGACAGATACCTGGTGATCAACCTTTTTTTAACCAATGTGTTTTCACTAACCTGTGTGTGAGGTGTGTTTGTGTGTGTTTTCACTAACCTGTGTGTGAGGTGTGTGTGTGTTTTCACTAACCTGTGTGTGAGGTGGGTGTGAGGGGTGCGGGTGCGGCTGCGTCCTGTGCTCCTCTGGGTCGTCCGGAGGCGGAGGGGATCCCCCTGGCCCCTGCAGGGGCCCTGGCCTGTCCCTGTCTCAGTCTGTCCTCACCAGCTCTCCTCTCCCTCTCTGCATCCTCCGCTGCCCTGTTGGCGCCCTGGACACACAGAGACACACATCACCATGGAGACAACAGTCCCACCTCTTCACGATCACAACAACACCATGGAGACAACAGTCACACTGTCCCACCTCCCAACCCTTCACTATCACAACAACACCATGGAGACAACAGTCACACTGTCCCACCTCTTCACTATCACAACAACACCATGGAGATAGCAGTCACACTGTCCCACCTCCCAACCCTTCACTATAACAACAACACCATGGAGACAACAGTCACACTGTCCTACCTCTTCACTATCACAACAACACCATGGAGATAGCAGTCACACTGTCCCACCTCCCAACCCTTCACTATCACAACAACACCATGGAGACAACAGTCCCACCTCCCAACCCTTCACTATCACAACACCACCATGGAGACAACGGTCACACTGTCCCACCTCTTCACTATCACAACAACACCATGGAGATAGCAGTCACACTGTCCCACCTCCCAACCCTTCACTATCACAACAACACCATGGAGACAACAGTCCCACCTCCCAACCCTTCACTATCACAACAACACCATGGAGACAACAGTCACACTGTCCCACCTCTTCACTATCACAACAACACCATGGAGACAACAGTCACACTGTCCCACCTCCCAACCCTTCACTATCACAACAACACCATGGAGACAACAGTCACACTGTCCCACCTCCCAACCCTTCACTATAACAACAACACCATGGAGACAACAGTCACACTGTCCCACCTCTTCACTATCACAACAACACCATGGAGATAGCAGTCACACTGTCCCACCTCCCAACCCTTCACTATCACAACAACACCATGGAGATAGCAGTCACACTGTCCCACCTCCCAACCCTTCACTATCACAACAACACCATGGAGACAACAGTCCCACCTCCCAACCCTTCACTAACACAACATCACCATGGAGACAACAGTCCCACTGTCCCACCTCTTCACTATCACAACAACACCATGGAGACAACAGTCACACTGTCCCACCTCTTCACTATCACAACAACACCATGGAGACAACAGTCACACTGTCCCACCTCCCAACCCTTCACTATCACAACAACACCATGGAGACAACAGTCACACTGTCCCACCTCTTCACTATCACAACAACACCATGGAGACAACAGTCACACTGTCCCACCTCCCAACCCTTCACTATCACAACAACACCATGGAGACAACAGTCACACTGTCCCACCTCCCAACCCTTCACTATCACAACACCATGGAGACAACTGTCACACTGTCCCACCTCCCACCTCTTCACTATCACAACAACACCATGGAGACAACAGTCACACTGTCCCACCTCTTCACTATCACAACACCATGGAGACAACAGTCCCACCTCTTCACTATCACAACACCATGGAGACAACAGTCACACTGTCCCACCTGCTAATCCTTCACTATCACAACAACACCATGGAGACAACAGTCACACTGTCCCACCTCCCAACCCTTCACTATCACATCACCATGGAGACAACGGTCACACTGTCCCACCTCCCAACCCTTCACTATCACAACACCACCATGGAGACAACAGTCACACTGTCCCACCTCCCAACCCTTCACTATCACAACAACACCATGGAGACAACAGTCACACTGTCCCACCTCCCAACCCTTCACTATCACAACAACACCATGGAGACAACAGTCACACTGTCCCACCTCCCAACCCTTCACTATCACAACAACACCATGGGATCTTATTGACCAGGAATTTGCTCAATCAGCATTCAAAATGGCTGCCGTTGCCAGGCACACAACTGCTATTCGTAGACCAACAAAATGGCCACCGTGGACATTCCATTACTATGCCTCAATTACCTCTCCTTCCTCCCAAAGTGTGCACTGGTTCACATCACTGACTTGAAGAAATACAGTGGAACCTCCCACTAGCCCATGTCTCCACCAATCCCAACGCTTTACAGATTTGTGGGAAGTAGTGAACGAGTGTACACTTCAGGAGAAAGGAGATATTGTAATGAAAAGATTCCAGTCCGGGGTCAATGTAACGAAGGGGATGATTCAGACGTAGCAGAGAGACGTTACTCACAAACTTGAGCATGTTCCAGTCGAAGACGTAGTCGTAGGAGAAGCCCTGTCTGTGGAACAGGTTCCTGAACAGCTGTCTGAGGTACGAGTAGTCGGGCTTGTCATCGAACCGCAGAGAACGGCAGAAGTTCAGGTACGTGGCAAACTCCGCTGAGAGGAGAAAGGAGAGGATGGGTCGAGATACAGCTCTTTAATTATTATACAACTGGACATGGTAAACTCCCCTGAGAGGAGAGGATGGGTCGAGATACAGCTCTTTAATTATTATACACCTGGACATGGTAAACTCCCCTGAGAGGAGAGGATGGGTCGAGATACAGCTCTTTAATTATTATACACCTGGACATGGTAAACTCCCCTGAGAGGAGAGGATGGGTCGAGATACAGCTCTTTAATTATTATACACCTGGACATGGTAAACTCCCCTGAGAGGAGAGGATGGGTCGAGATACAGCTCTTTAATTATTATACACCTGGACATGGTAAACTCCCCTGAGAGGAGAGGATGGGTCGAGATACAGCTCTTTTTATACATCCAGTTGTATAATATATATATATGTGGAATAAAATGCCTGAATGTGAATCCTCTAGTCTCCAAGACAACAAGCGATACACTACAAACAGATGTTCTGAATCTGATCAGCTTTCTTCCTGGTTAGGTCACATGCTCAGGATAAACTCCTAACCCTATCCATCACACTTTGGATAGCTCTTCTGTGGTCCACTTTCAAAGACAGGGAGTGGAAATTCTATATGTACAAGGATCTACTATGTAAAAACGACCTGTTTTGACTTCAGAAAACCCCATCAACTTCCAGCCACAGACAGGTCTTTCAACTACTCACATGGATATCCTTTACAGAGGACCTCGATGGGGGTAGACATCTTCTTCTCACTGATGCGTTCGTACTTCTGTCTCTTAGTGGCAGCCTTCAGGCCCTGCCAGGGCAGACTGCCCAGGTTGAAGTACATCAGGACATAGCCAAGAGACTCCAGGTCATCACGACGAGACTGCTCTGTTGAGGAGAGAAAAGAGAGGGGAGGGAGAGAGAGAGGAGAGAGAAGAGAGAGAGAAGAGAGAAAAGAGAGGGGAGAGAGAGAAAAGAGAGGGGAGAGAGAGAAAAGAGAGGGGAGAGAGAGAAAAGAGAGGGGAGAGAGAGAAAAGAGAGGGGAGAGAGAGAAGAGAGAGGGGAGAGAGAGAAGAGAGAGGGGAGAGAGAGAAGAGAGAGGGGAGAGAGAGAAGAGAGAGGGGAGAGAGAGAAGAGAGAGGGGAGAGAGAGAGAAGAGAGAGGAGAGAGAGAGAGAGAGAGAGAGGAGAGAGATAGAGAGAGAAGAGAGGGGAGAGGGAGAGAAGAGAGGGAGAGAAGAGAGAGAAGAGAGAGAAGAGAGCGAGAGGGTCAGGGTGTTTGTGTTGTGTACTTGTTCCCTGGTGTGTGTAAGTAGTGTTTGTGTTTGTTTATATATATTGCCAAAAGTATGTGGACAGGTCAAACATCTCATTCCAAAATCATGGGCATTAATATGGAGTTGGTCCCACGCTTGCTGCTATAACAGCCTCCACTCTTCTGGGAAGGCTTTCCACTAGATGTTGGAACATTGCTGCTATAACAGCCTCCACTCTTCTGGGAAGGCTTTCCACTAGATGTTGGAACATTGCTGCTATAACAGCCTCCAGTCTTCTGGGAAGGCTTTCCACTAGATGTTGGACCATTGCTGCTATAACAGCCTCCACTCTTCTGGGAAGGCTTTCCACTAGATGTTGGAACATTGCTGCTATAACAGCCTCCACTCTTCTGGGAAGGCTTTCCACTAGATGTTGGAACATTGCTGCTATAACAGCCTCCACTCTTCTGGGAAGGCTTTCCACTAGATGTTGGAACATTGCTGCTATAACAGCCTCCACTCTTCTGGGAAGGCCTTCCACTAGATGTTGGAACATTGCTGCAGGGACTTGCTTCCATTCAGCCACAAGAGAATTAGTGAGGATTAGTGAGGTCTGCGTTCCAATTCAGGTGTTCGATGGAGTTGAGGTCAGCGCTCTGTGCAGTTCAATCAAGTTCTTCCACACCAATCTACAAACCATTTCTGTATGGACCTGGTTTTGTGCAGGGGGACATTGTCATGCTGAAACAGGAAAGGGCCTTCCCCAAACTGTTTCCACAAAGCTGGAAGCACAGTATCATCTAGAATGTAACTGTATGCTGTAGAGTTAAGATTTCCCTACACTGTAACTAAGGGGCCGAGCACAACCCGTGAAAAACTGCCCCAGACCATTATTCCTCCTCCACCAAACTTTACAGTTGGCACTATGCATTGGGGAAGATAGCGTTCTCCTGGCATACGAAAACCCTAGATTCATCCGTCGGATTGCCAGATGGTGCAGCATGTTTCATCACGCCAGAGAATGCTCCAGAGTACAACATTTTCAGCTGACGCTTGGTACTGTGCAAGGTGATCTTAGGTTTGTGTGCGGCTGCTCGGCCATGGAAACTAATTTCACGAAGCTCCCGACGAACAGTTCTTGTGCTGACGTTGCTTCCAGAGGCAGTTTGGAACTCGGAAGTGTTCTGTTCTGTGAGCTTGTGTGGCCTACCTTCACGGTTGAGCCATTGTGGCTCCTAGACGTTTCCACTTCACAATAACAGCACTTACAGTTGACCGGGGAAGCTGTAGTAGGTCAGATATTTGACGAACTGACTATGACATCCTATGACGGTGCCACCTTGAAAGTCACTGAGCTATTCTACTGCCAATGTTTGTCTATGGAGATTGCATGGCTGTGTGCTCGATTTTATACACCTGTCAGCAAAGGGTGTGGCTGAAATAGCCGAATCCACTAATTTGAAGGGGTGTCCACATACTTTTATACATATAGTGTATATATCCTACCGATTCCCAGGTGTGTGTTGATGGATGCGTAGCGTGCGGTGCCGGTCAGGTTCTTGTTCTCGCGGTAGGGGATGTGCTGGTGTGTGCGGGCGTCGCGGGTACTTCTTGGCCAGCCCAAAGTCGATGATGTACACCAGGTTGCCCTTCTTGCCCAGGCCCATCAGGAAGTTGTCTGGCTTCACGTCTCTGTGGATGAAGTTCTTAGAGTGGATGTACTCTATACGGCTGATCTGGAGAGGAGAGAGGTTGATCAATAACAGCTAGTCTGATCTGGAGAGGACAGCAGAGAGCTTGATCAATAACAGCTAGTCTGATCTGGAGAGGACAGCAGAGAGCTTGATCAATAACAGCTAGTCTGATCTGGAGAGGAGAGAGCTGGCGTTAGCATAATCAATAATGCACATAGAATGTGGATATACATGATGGGTGTCAATGGTAAAAAATTTAAACACCTGGAGGACACCTGGTAGTCTAAAATCCTGGAGGACACCTGGTAGTCTAAACACCTGGAGGACACCTGGTAGTCTAAACACCTGGAGGACACCTGGTAGTCTAAACACCTGGAGGACATCTGGTAGTCTAAACACCTGGAGGACATCTGGTAGTCTAAACACCTGGAGGACACCTGGTAGTCTAAACACCTGGAGGACACCTGGTAGTCTAAACACCTGGAGGACACCTGGTAGTATAAACACCTGGAGGACACCTGGTAGTATAAACACCTGGTAGTATAAACACCTGGAGGACACCTGGTAGTCTAAACACCTGGAGGACACCTGGTAGTATAAACACCTGGAGGACACCTGGTAGTATAAACACCTGGAGGACACCTGGTAGTATAAACACCTGGTAGTATAAACACCTGGAGGACACCTGGTAGTCTAAACACCTGGAGGACACCTGGTAGTCTAAACACCTGGAGGACACCTGGTAGTATAAACACCTGGAGGACACCTGGTAGTCTAAACACCTGGTAGTATAAACACCTGGAGGACACCTGGTAGTATAAACACCTGGAGGACACCTGGTAGTATAAACACCTGGTAGTATAAACACCTGGAGGACACCTGGTAGTCTAAACACCTGGAGGACACCTGGTAGTCTAAACACCTGGAGGACACCTGGTAGTATAAACACCTGGAGGACACCTGGTAGTCTAAACACCTGGTAGTATAAACCACTGCAGCACTACTGTTGCAAAAAATGAAGAAGAAGCGATTGCTAATCGGGACGTGATCTTTCCTTTTCAAGATGATTCCATACGTATCTAGATCCAGGGCAGGGGTTTCTCCATACGCATCTCAGCATTAGAAACCCCTGGATGGGTAGAAATGACAACGGACCTATATACAGTGCCTTGCGAAAGTATTCGGCCCCCTTGAACTTTGCGACCTTTTGCCACATTTCAGGCTTCAAACATAAAGATATAAAACTGTATTTTTTTGTGAAGAATCAACAACAAGTGGGACACAATCATGAAGTGGAACGACATTTATTGGATATTTCAAACTTTTTTAACAAATCAAAAACTGAAAAATTGGGGGTGTTGGCCAGTGTCATTCAGGATGGGGGTGTTGGCCAGTGTCATTCAGGATGGGGGTGTTGGCCAGTGTCATTCAGGATGGGGGTGTTGGCCAGTGTCATTCAGGATGGGGGTGTTGGCCAGTGTCATTCAGGATGGGGGTGTTGGCCAGTGTCATTCAGGATGGGGGTGTTGGCCAGTGTCATTCAGGATGGGGGTGTTGGCCAGTGTCATTCAGGATGGGGGTGTTGGCCAGTGTCATTCAGGATGGGGGTGTTGGCCAGTGTCATTCAGGATGGGGGTGTTGGCCAGTGTCATTCAGGATGGGGGTGATGGCCAGTGTCATTCAGAATGGGGGTAGCCCCCGTTATAGTGGCCTCCTGAAGGTGGTCCCATACCCCCAGGTTGGCACGCGCCCTGCCTCGGTACACACACACACGCCAGTCTCTTACCATCTGGTCAGCCAGCAGCAGGACAGTCTTGAGGGAGAACTTGCGGGAGCAGAAGTTGAACAGGTCTTCCAGACTAGGTCCTAACAGCTCCATCACCATCACGTTGTAGTCGCCCTCCGCCCCACACCACTTTATCGTTGGGATACCCACTGTAGGGGAGACAGACAGGAGACAGAGAGACAGAGAGAGAGAGAGGGATGTTAGTCATGTTAAAGTAACCATGTGTTTAATCATATACCCATTGATACCCACTGTAGGGGAGACAGACAGGAGACAGAGAGACAGAGAGAGAGAGAGATGTTAGTCATGTTAAAGTAACCATGTGTTTAATCATATACCCATTGATACCCACTGTAGGGGAGACAGACAGGAGACAGAGAGAGAGAGAGAGATGTTAGTCATGTTAAAGTAACCATGTGTTTAATCATATACCCATTGATACCCACTGTAGGGGAGACAGACGAGAGACAGAGAGACAGAGACAGAGAGAGAGAGAGATGTTAGTCATGTTAAAGTAACCATGTGTTTAATCATATACCCATTGATACCCACTGTAGGGGAGACAGACAGGAGACAGAGACAGAGAGAGAGAGAGAGATGTTAGTCATGTTAAAGTAACCATGTGTTTAATCATATACCCATTGATACCCACTGTAGGGGAGACAGACAGGAGACAGAGACAGAGAGAGATGTTAGTCATGTTAAAGTAACCATGTGTTTAATCATATACCCATTGATACCCACTGTAGGGGAGACAGACGAGAGACAGAGAGAGAGAGACAGAGAGAGAGATGTTAGTCATGTTAAAGTAACCATGTGTTTAATCATATACCCATTGATACCCACTGTAGGGGAGACAGACAGGAGACAGAGAGAGAGAGAGATGTTAGTCATGTTAAAGTAACCATGTGTTTAATCATATACCCATTGATACCCACTGTAGGGGAGACAGACAGGAGACAGAGAGAGAGAGGGATGTTAGTCATGTTAAAGTAACCATGTGTTTAATCATATACCCATTGATACCCACTGTAGGGGAGACAGACAGGAGACAGAGACAGAGAGAGAGAGAGAGATGTTAGTCATGTTAAAGTAACCATGTGTTTAATCATATACCCATTGATACCCACTGTAGGGGGAAAGAGTTAAATGAACATTTAGGAGAGAAAAAAATATTATTATTCATGTATTATAATGTCTCTAGAAAGTTTGACATTACAGTAAATGACTTGTAACAGATTGAGTAGCATTTAGCACCGAGAGGGAGGAGTTAGGAGCTGAAACCAGGAACTAGCCCCAAACTATATCCTATCACAGCCCTGGTATTGGGGCTAGGATGATACCACTATGGCAGTAGAACATAGTTACATCCTATCGCAGCGTGGAGATGGTTGACAACATACTATAGCTCAAGGTGACCTCTACACAGATCTGAGGAGAGGAGGACGACAGAGGGAGGAGGAGGAGGGGAGGACATTTGATTCAGTTCAGGCTGAGATTAGATGCAATAAAAACAAAATCACAAGAGGTCAGCTCATATTAACCTAGTGTCTATCTACCTGACTGTCATCAGAGGGAGGTCAGCTCATATTAACCTAGTGTCTATCTACCTGTCTATCATCAGAGGGAGAGGTCAGCTCATATTAACCTAGTGTCCATCTACCTGTCTATCATCAGAGGGAGGTCAGCTCATATTAACCTAGTGTCCATCTACCTGTCTATCATCAGAGGGAGGTCAGCTCATATTAACCTAGTGTCTATCTACCTGTCTATCATCAGAGGGAGGTCAGCTCATATTAACCTAGTGTCCATCTACCTGACTGTCATCAGAGGGAGGTCAGCTCATATTAACCTAGTGTCTATCTACCTGACTGTCATCAGAGGGAGGTCAGCTCATATTAACCTAGTGTCCATCTACCTGACTGTCATCAGAGGGAGAGGTCAGCTCATATTAACCTAGTGTCTATCTACCTGTCTATCATCAGAGGGAGGTCAGCTCATATTAACCTAGTGTCTATCTACCTGTCTGTCATCAGAGGGAGGTCAGCTCATATTAACCTAGTGTCTATCTACCTGTCTGTCATCAGAGGGAGGTCAGCTCATATTAACCTAGTGTCTATCTACCTGTCTGTCATCAGAGGGAGGTCAGCTCATATTAACCTAGTGTCTATCTACCTGTCTGTCATCAGAGGGAGGTCAGCTCATATTAACCTAGTGTCTATCTACCAGACTGTCATCAGAGGGAGGTCAGCTCATATTAACCTAGTGTCCATCTACCTGTCTATCATCAGAGGGAGAGGTCAGCTCATATTAACCTAGTGTCCATCTACCTGTCTATCATCAGAGGGAGAGGTCAGCTCATATTAACCTAGTGTCCATCTACCGGTCTGTCATCAGAGGGAGGTCAGCTCATATTAACCTAGTGTCTATCTACCTGTCTGTCATCAGAGAGAGGTCAGCTCATATTAACCTAGTGTCCATCTACCTGACTGTCATCAGAGGGAGAGGTCAGCTCATATTAACCTAGTGTCTATCTACCTGTCTATCATCAGAGGGAGGTCAGCTCATATTAACCTAGTGTCTATCTACCTGTCTGTCATCAGAGGGAGGTCAGCTCATATTAACCTAGTGTCTATCTACCTGTCTGTCATCAGAGGGAGGTCAGCTCATATTAACCTAGTGTCTATCTACCTGTCTGTCATCAGAGGGAGGTCAGCTCATATTAACCTAGTGTCTATCTACCTGTCTGTCATCAGAGGGAGGTCAGCTCATATTAACCTAGTGTCTATCTACCAGACTGTCATCAGAGGGAGGTCAGCTCATATTAACCTAGTGTCCATCTACCTGTCTATCATCAGAGGGAGAGGTCAGCTCATATTAACCTAGTGTCCATCTACCTGTCTATCATCAGAGGGAGAGGTCAGCTCATATTAACCTAGTGTCCATCTACCGGTCTGTCATCAGAGGGAGGTCAGCTCATATTAACCTAGTGTCTATCTACCTGTCTGTCATCAGAGAGAGGTCAGCTCATATTAACCTAGTGTCCATCTACCTGACTGTCATCAGAGGGAGAGGTCAGCTCATATTAACCTAGTGTCTATCTACCTGTCTATCATCAGAGGGAGGTCAGCTCATATTAACCTAGTGTCTATCTACCTGTCTGTCATCAGAGGGAGGTCAGCTCATATTAACCTAGTGTCTATCTACCTGTCTGTCATCAGAGGGAGGTCAGCTCATATTAACCTAGTGTCTATCTACCTGTCTGTCATCAGAGGGAGGTCAGCTCATATTAACCTAGTGTCTATCTACCTGTCTGTCATCAGAGGGAGGTCAGCTCATATTAACCTAGTGTCTATCTACCAGACTGTCATCAGAGGGAGGTCAGCTCATATTAACCTAGTGTCCATCTACCTGTCTATCATCAGAGGGAGAGGTCAGCTCATATTAACCTAGTGTCCATCTACCTGTCTATCATCAGAGGGAGAGGTCAGCTCATATTAACCTAGTGTCCATCTACCTGTCTGTCATCAGAGGGAGGTCAGCTCATATTAACCTAGTGTCTATCTACCTGTCTGTCATCAGAGAGAGGTCAGCTCATATTAACCTAGTGTCCATCTACCTGACTGTCATCAGAGGGAGAGGTCAGCTCATATTAACCTAGTGTCTATCTACCTGACTGTCATCAGAGGGAGAGGTCAGCTCATATTAACTTAGTGTCCATCTACCTGTCTATCATCAGAGGGAGAGGTCAGCTCATATTAACCTAGTGTCCATCTACCTGTCTATCATCAGAGGGAGAGGTCAGCTCATATTAACCTAGTGTCTATCTACCTGACTGTCATCAGAGGGAGAGGTCAGCTCATATTAACCTAGTGTCCATCTACCTGACTGTCATCAGAGAGAGGTCAGCTCATATTAACCTAGTGTCTATCTACCTGACTGTCATCAGAGGGAGGTCAGCTCATATTAACCTAGTGTCTATCTACCTGACTGTCATCAGAGAGAGAGGTCAGCTCATATTAACCTAGTGTCCATCTACCTGACTGTCATCAGAGGGAGGTCAGCTCATATTAACCTAGTGTCTATCTACCAGACTGTCATCAGAGAGAGGTCAGCTCATATTAACCTAGTGTCCATCTACCTGTCTATCATCAGAGGGAGAGGTCAGCTCATATTAACCTAGTGTCCATCTACCTGTCTGTCATCAGAGGGAGGTCAGCTCATATTAACCTAGTGTCTATCTACCTGTCTGTCATCAGAGAGAGGTCAGCTCATATTAACCTAGTGTCCATCTACCTGACTGTCATCAGAGGGAGAGGTCAGCTCATATTAACCTAGTGTCCATCTACCTGTCTATCATCAGAGGGAGAGGTCAGCTCATATTAACCTAGTGTCTATCTACCTGACTGTCATCAGAGGGAGAGGTCAGCTCATATTAACCTAGTGTCCATCTACCTGACTGTCATCAGAGAGAGGTCAGCTCATATTAACCTAGTGTCTATCTACCTGACTGTCATCAGAGGGAGGTCAGCTCATATTAACCTAGTGTCTATCTACCTGACTGTCATCAGAGAGAGAGGTCAGCTCATATTAACCTAGTGTCCATCTACCTGACTGTCATCAGAGGGAGGTCAGCTCATATTAACCTAGTGTCTATCTACCAGACTGTCATCAGAGAGAGGTCAGCTCATATTAACCTAGTGTCCATCTACCTGACTGTCATCAGAGGGAGGTCAGCTCATATTAACCTAGTGTCTATCTACCTGACTGTCATCAGAGGGAGGTCAGCTCATATTACCCTAGTGTCCATCTACCTGACTGTCATCAGAGGGAGGTCAGCTCATATTAACCTAGTGTCTATCTACCTGACTGTCATCAGAGGGAGGTCAGCTCATATTAACCTAGTGTCTATCTACCTGACTGTCATCAGAGGGAGGTCAGCTCATATTAACCTAGTGTCTATCTACCTGACTGTCATCAGAGGGAGAGGTCAGCTCATATTAACCTAGTGTCTATCTACCTGACTGTCATCAGAGGGAGGTCAGCTCATATTAACCTAGTGTCTATCATTAGAGAGAGGTCAGCTCATATTAACCTAGTGTCTATCTACCTGACTGTCATCAGAGGGAGGTCAGCTCATATTAACCTAGTGTCTATCTACCTGGACACTAGGTTTAGACTGGCCTGCCGGCCTGCCTGCCTTTAGACTGGCCTGCCTGCCTGCAGACTGGCCTGCCTGCCTGTAGACTGGCCTGCCTGCCTGTAGACTGGCCTGCCTGCCTTTAGACTGGCCTGCCTGCCTTTAGACTGGCCTGCCTGCCTGCAGACTGGCCTGCCTGCCTGTAGACTGGCCTGCCTGCCTGTAGACTGGCCTGCCTGCCTGTAGACTGGCCTGCCTGCCTGTAGACTGGCCTGCCTGCCTGACTGCCTTTAGATTGGCCTGCCTGCCTGTAGACTGGCCTGCCTGCCTGTAGACTGGCCTGCCTGCCTGTAGACTGGCCTGCCTGCCTTTAGATTGGCCTGCCTGCCTGCCTTTAGACTGGCCTGCCTGCCTGCCTTTTGACTGGCCTCCCTGCCTGCCTGCATGCCTTTAGCCTGGCCTGCCTGCCTTTAGACTGGCCTGCCTGCCTGCCTGCCTTTAGACTGGCCTGCCTGCCTGCCTGCCTTTAGACTGGCCTGCCTGCCTGCCTGCCTTTAGACTGGCCTGCCTGCCTGTAGACTGGCCTACCTGCCTTTAGACTGGCCGGCCTGCCTGCCTGTAGACTGGCCGGCCTGCCTGCCTGTAGACTGGCCGGCCTGCCTGCCTGTAGACTGGCCTGCCTGCCTGCCTGTAGACTGGCCTGCCTGCTGCTGCTGTAGACTGGCCTGGCCTGCCTGTAGACTGGCCTGCCTGCCTGCCTGCCTGTAGACTGGCCTGCCTGCCTGCCTGCCTGTAGACTGGCCTGCCTGCCTGCCTGCCTGTAGACTGGCCTGCCTGCCTGCCTGCCTGTAGACTGGCCTGCCTGCCTGCCTGTAGACTGGCCTGCCTGCCTGGCCTGCCTGTAGACTGGCCTGCCTGCCTGCCTGCCTGTAGACTGGCCTGCCTGCCTGCCTGCCTGCCTGTAGACTGGCCTGCCTGCCTGCCTGTAGACTGGCCTGCCTGCCTGCCTGTAGACTGGCCTGCCTGCCTGCCTGTAGACTGGCCTGCCTGCCTGCCTGCCTGCCTGTAGACTGGCCTGCCTGCCTGCCTGTAGACTGGCCTGCCTGCCTGCCTGCCTGCCTGTAGACTGGCCTGCCTGCCTGCCTGCCTGTAGACTGGCCTGCCTGCCTGTAGACTGGCCTGCCTGCCTGCCTGTAGACTGGCCTGCCTGCCTGCCTGTCTTTAGACTGGCCTGCCTGCCTGCCTTTAGACTGGCCTGCCTGCCTGTAGACTGGCCTGCCTGCCTGTAGACTGGCCTGCCTGCCTTTAGACTGGCCTGCCTGCCTTTAGACTGGCCTGCCTGCCTGCCTTTAGACTGGCCTGCCTGCCTGTAGACTGGCCTGCCTGCCTGTAGACTGGCCTGCCTGCCTGTAGACTGGCCTGCCTGCCTGTAGACTGGCCTGCCTGCCTGTAGACTGGCCTGCCTGCCTGTAGACTGGCCTGCCTGCCTGTAGACTGGCCTGCCTGCCTTTAGATTGGCCTGCCTGCCTTTAGACTGGCCTGCCTGCCTGCCTGCCTTTTGACTGGCCTCCCTGCCTGCCTGCCTTTAGACTGGCCTGCCTGCCTGCCTGCCTTTAGACTGGCCTGCCTGCCTGCCTGTAGACTGGCCTGCCTGTAGACTGGCCTGCCTGCCTGCCTGCCTGTAGACTGGCCTGCCTGCCTGTAGACTGGCCTGCCTGCCTGCCTGCCTGTAGACTGGCCTGCCTGCCTGCCTGCCTGCCTGCCTGCCTGTAGACTGGCCTGCCTGCCTGCCTGCCTGTAGACTGGCCTGCCTGCCTGCCTGTCTTTAGACTGGCCTGCCTGCCTGCCTGTCTTTAGACTGGCCTGCCTGCCTGCCTGTCTTTAGACTGGCCTGCCTGCCTGCCTGTCTTTAGACTGGCCTGCCTGCCTGCCTGTCTTTAGACTGGCCTGCCTGCCTGCCTGTCTTTAGACTGGCCTGCCTGCCTGCCTGTCTTTAGACTGGCCTGCCTGCCTGCCTGTCTTTAGACTGGCCTGCCTGCCTGCCTGTCTTTAGACTGGCCTGCCTGCCTGCCTGTCTTTAGACTGGCCTGCCTGCCTGCCTGTCTTTAGACTGGCCTGCCTGCCTGCCTGTCTTTAGACTGGCCTGCCTGCCTGCCTGTCTTTAGACTGGCCTGCCTGCCTGCCTGTAGACTAGCCTGCCTGCCTGCCTGCCTGTAGACTGGCCTGCCTGCCTGCCTGCCTGCCTGCCTGTAGACTGGCCTGCCTGCCTGCCTGTAGACTGGCCTGCCTGCCTGCCTGCCTGCCTGTAGACTAGCCTGCCTGCCTGCCTGTAGACTAGCCTGCCTGCCTGCCTGCCTGTAGACTAGCCTGCCTGCCTGTAGACTGGCCTGCCTGCCTGCCTGTAGACTGGCCTGCCTGCCTGCCTGTAGACTGGCCTGCCTGCCTGCCTGTAGACTGGCCTGCCTGCCTGCCTGTAGACTGGCCTGCCTGCCTGCCTGTAGACTGGCCTGCCTGCCTGCCTGTAGACTGGCCTGCCTGCCTGCCTGTAGACTGGCCTGCCTGCCTGCTTGTAGACTGGCCTGCCTGCCTGCCTGTAGACTGGCCTGCCTGCCTGCCTGTAGACTGGCCTGCCTGTCTACCTGTAGACTGGCCTGCCTGCCTGCCTGTAGACTGGCCTGCCTGCCTGCCTGCCTGTAGACTGGCCTGCCTGCCTGCCTGCCTGCCTGTAGACTGGCCTGCCTGCCTGCCTGCCTGCCTGTAGACTGGCCTGCCTGCCTGCCTGTCTGTAGACTGGCCTGCCTGCCTGCCTGTCTGTAGACTGGCCTGCCTGCCTGCCTGTCTGTAGACTGGCCTGCCTGTCTGTAGACTGGCCTGCCTGCCTGCCTGTCTGTAGACTGGCCTGCCTGCCTGCCTGTCTGTAGACTGGCCTGCCTGCCTGCCTGTCTGTAGACTGGCCTGCCTGCCTGTCTGTAGACTGGCCTGCCTGTCTGTAGACTGGCTTGCCTGCCTGCCTGTCTGTAGACTGGCCTGCCTGCCTGCCTGTCTTTAGACTGGCCTGCCTGCCTGCCTGTCTTTAGACTGGCCTGCCTGCCTGCCTGTCTTTAGACTGGCCTGCCTGCCTGCCTGTCTTTAGACTGGCCTGCCTGCCTGCCTGTCTTTAGACTGGCCTGCCTGCCTGCCTGTCTTTAGACTGGCCTGCCTGCCTGCCTGTCTTTAGACTGGCCTGCCTGCCTGCCTGTCTTTAGACTGGCCTGCCTGCCTGCCTGTCTTTAGACTGGCCTGCCTGCCTGCCTGTCTTTAGACTGGCCTGCCTGCCTGCCTGCCTGTAGACTGGCCTGCCTGCCTGCCTGCCTGTAGACTGGCCTGCCTGCCTGCCTGCCTGTAGACTGGCCTGCCTGCCTGCCTGTCTGTAGACTGGCCTGCCTGCCTGCCTGTCTGTAGACTGGCCTGCCTGCCTGCCTGTCTGTAGACTGGCCTGCCTGCCTGCCTGTCTTTAGACTGGCCTGCCTGCCTGCCTGTCTTTAGACTGGCCTGCCTGCCTGCCTGTCTTTAGACTGGCCTGCCTGCCTGCCTGTCTTTAGACTGGCCTGCCTGCCTGCCTGTCTTTAGACTGGCCTGCCTGCCTGCCTGTCTTTAGACTGGCCTGCCTGCCTGCCTGTCTTTAGACTGGCCTGCCTGCCTGCCTGTCTTTAGACTGGCCTGCCTGCCTGCCTGTCTTTAGACTGGCCTGCCTGCCTGCCTGTCTTTAGACTGGCCTGCCTGCCTGCCTGCCTGTAGACTGGCCTGCCTGCCTGCCTGCCTGTAGACTGGCCTGCCTGCCTGCCTGCCTGTAGACTGGCCTGCCTGCCTGCCTGTCTGTAGACTGGCCTGCCTGCCTGCCTGTCTGTAGACTGGCCTGCCTGCCTGCCTGTCTGTAGACTGGCCTGCCTGTCTGTAGACTGGCCTGCCTGCCTGCCTGTCTGTAGACTGGCCTGCCTGCCTGCCTGTCTGTAGACTGGCCTGCCTGCCTGCCTGTCTGTAGACTGGCCTGCCTGTCTGTAGACTGGCCTGCCTGTCTGTAGACTGGCTTGCCTGCCTGCCTGTCTGTAGACTGGCTTGCCTGCCTGCCTGTCTGTAGACTGGCCTGCCTGCCTGCCTGTCTTTAGACTGGCCTGCCTGCCTGCCTGTCTTTAGACTGGCCTGCCTGCCTGCCTGTCTTTAGACTGGCCTGCCTGCCTGCCTGTCTTTAGACTGGCCTGCCTGCCTGCCTGTCTTTAGACTGGCCTGCCTGTCTTTAGACTGGCCTGCCTGCCTGCCTGTCTTTAGACTGGCCTGCCTGCCTGCCTGTCTTTAGACTGGCCTGCCTGCCTGCCTGTCTTTAGACTGGCCTGCCTGCCTGCCTGTCTTTAGACTGGCCTGCCTGCCTGCCTGTCTTTAGACTGGCCTGCCTGCCTGCCTGTCTTTAGACTGGCCTGCCTGCCTGCCTGTCTTTAGACTGGCCTGCCTGCCTGCCTGTCTTTAGACTGGCCTGCCTGCCTGCCTGCCTGTAGACTAGCCTGCCTGCCTGCCTGCCTGTAGACTAGCCTGCCTGCCTGCCTGCCTGTAGACTGGCCTGCCTGCCTGCCTGTAGACTGGCCTGCCTGCCTGCCTGTAGACTGGCCTGCCTGCCTGCCTGTAGACTGGCCTGCCTGCCTGCCTGTAGACTGGCCTGCCTGCCTGCCTGCCTGTAGACTAGCCTGCCTGCCTGCCTGCCTGCCTGTAGACTGGCCTGCCTGCCTGCCTGTAGACTGGCCTGCCTGCCTGCCTGTAGACTGGCCTGCCTGCCTGCCTGTAGACTGGCCTGCCTGCCTGCCTGTCTGTAGACTGGCCTGCCTGTCTGTAGACTGGCCTGCCTGCCTGCCTGTCTGTAGACTGGCCTGCCTGCCTGCCTGTCTTTAGACTGGCCTGCCTGCCTGCCTGTCTTTAGACTGGCCTGCCTGCCTGCCTGCCTGCCTGTCTTTAGACTGGCCTGCCTGCCTGCCTGTCTTTAGACTGGCCTGCCTGCCTGTCTTTAGACTGGCCTGCCTGCCTGCCTGTCTTTAGACTGGCCTGCCTGCCTGCCTGTCTTTAGACTGGCCTGCCTGCCTGCCTGTCTTTAGACTGGCCTGCCTGCCTGCCTGTCTTTAGACTGGCCTGCCTGCCTGCCTGTCTTTAGACTGGCCTGCCTGCCTGCCTGTCTTTAGACTGGCCTGCCTGCCTGCCTGTCTGCCTGCCTGTCTGCCTGCCTTTAGACTGGCCCGCCTGCCTGCCTTTAGACTGGCCCGCCTGTCTGCCTGTAGACTGGCCCGCCTGCCCTGCCTGTAGACTGGCCCGCCTGCCCTGCCTGTAGACTGGCCCGCCTGCCCTGCCTGTAGACTGGCCCGCCTGCCCTGCCTGTAGACTGGCCCGCCTGCCCTGCCTGTAGACTGGCCCGCCTGTAGACTGCCCTAATACAGTAGAGAGAATAGAGTAGTAGACTTGTGATCAGCATTTTACACTTTACCCAGCTCAGCTACAGACAGACACTAGTTCACAGAGACAGACATAGGCACGCACACACGCACACACACACGAGAGGCCAAGTATATTCTCCATGCTCCAGCAATCTCCCTGTGTCGCAACACACACACACACAGTCTGGTGCGTTTGTCTCTTAGTCTTAAAGCCAAAGTGTGAGGAGACGTGCTTTTAGCATCTGTCATAGTGAGTACATGTCTTCCAGAGTGGAACTGGAGGAGACGTATATGGGCTAGCCAGGCAGAGTGTGCGTTAGCCAGGCAGAGTGTGCGTTAGCCAGGCAGAGTGTGCGTTAGCCAGGCAGAGTGTGCGTTAGCCAGGCAGAGTGTGCGTTAGCCAGGCAGAGTGTGCGTTAGCCAGGCAGAGTGTGCGTTAGCCAGGCAGAGTGTGCGTTAGCCAGGCAGAGTATGCGTTAGCCAGGCAGAGTGTGCGTTAGCCAGGCAGAGTGTGCGTTAGCCAGGCAGAGTGTGCGTTAGCCAGGCAGAGTGTGAGTGTGCGAGTATGCGTTAGCCAGGCAGAGTGTGAGTGTGCGTTAGCCAGGCAGAGTGTGAGTGTGCGAGTGTGCGTTAGCCAGGCAGAGTGTGCGTTAGCCAGGCAGAGTGTGCGTTAGCCAGGCAGAGTGTGCGTTAGCCAGGCAGAGTGTGCGTTAGCCAGGCAGAGTGTGCGTTAGCCAGGCAGAGTGTGCGTTAGCCAGGCAGAGTGTGCGTTAGCCAGGCAGAGTGTGCGTTAGCCAGGCAGAGTGTGCGTTAGCCAGGCAGAGTGTGCGTTAGCCAGGCAGAGTGTGTGTTAGCCAGGCAGAGTGTGTGTTAGCCAGGCTAACAGCAGCACATAGACCATCTCCAATGAGCAGGACACCAGGAGGCTGTTTTTAGCAGCCTGTATATAGGCTAGTTGAAAACGCTAGATAAGGGGTTCTCCAACTTGTTGGGGCCAGGGACCCCCTCATAACTCCAGTGAGACAGATATAGCATACGAGGAGTTTAACTAGGACTTTGGCAGCGTAGGGCTGGACGAACCAAGTTTCACACGCTGAGAAGGAACATTTTTTTAAAAGGTCCACCTCTTTGCATCGGAGAGAAAAATGTGGCAGTTTTCAAGCTAATTTCCTACAATTCTAAGTCTCGGTTTTGGTAAAAAGCTGAGGGATGGGCCTGGAGAAATATAAGCCATTAAATTAGACAGAGCTGTGGATGTAAGGACTGACCATCCATGATATCAACATTATAGTTTTAACCATGTTTTGAGGCTACACAGTTTTGGTTTACTTTGTTTCCAAACATTGGAGTAAAACCAGGTTGTATTCTGGGTTCTGATGGGGTACCACAGTTCATGAAGCACTTCTAAGTTATATTCTGGGTTCTGATGGGGTACCACAGTTCATGAAGCACTTCTAAGTTATATTCTTCAAGAATCAAGTGGGTACATCAGGGTTTGCCATACCAAAAAATGGATGTAGCAACTAAGGAATCTAGCTTTAAATTACAGTGCTTTTACGTAAATAAAATATATATTAATAGTTGTGGAATAAAATAAATATTGAGTTGAAAAATGGATAATTGGTGGAGTACTGTGGATACCAATATCCCTGTGAGCCTCCCAGGCCCATGTTGCCCAGGGTTAAGAACAGAATACTGTGGATACTAATATCTCTGTGAGCCTCCCAGGCCCATGTTGCCCAGGGTTAAGAACAGAATACTGTGGATACTAATATCTCTGTGAGCCTCCCAGGCCCATGTTGCCCAGGGTTAAGAACAGAATACTGTGGATACTAATATCTCTGTGAGCCTCCCAGGCCCATGTTGCCCAGGGTTAAGAACAGAATACTGTGGATACTAATATCCCTGTGAGCCTCCTGGGCCCATGGTGCCCAGGGTTAAGAACAGAACACTGTGGATACTAATATCCCTGTGAGCCTCCTGGGCCCATGGTGCCCAGGGTTAAGAACAGAATACTGTGGATACTAATATCCCTGTGAGCCTCCCAGGCCCATGTTGTCCAGGGTTAAGAACAGAACACTGTGGATACTAATATCTCTGTGAGCCTCCCGGGCCCATGTTGCCCAGGGTTAAGAACAGAATACTGTGGATACTAATATCTCTGTGAGCCTCCCGGGCCCATGTTGCCCAGGGTTAAGAACAGAATACTGTGGATACTAATATCTCTGTGAGCCTCCCAGGCCCATGTTGCCCAGGGTTAAGAACAGAACACTGTGGATACTAATATCCCTGTGAGCCTCCCAGGCCCATGGTGCCCAGGGTTAAGAACAGAATACTGTGGATACTAATATCCCTGTGAGCCTCCCAGGCCCATGTTGCCCAGGGTTAAGAACAGAATACTGTGGATACTAATATCCCTGTGAGCCTCCCAGGCCCATGTTGCCCAGGGTTAAGAACAGACTACTGTGGATACTAATATCTCTGTGAGCCTCCCGGGCCCATGTTGCCCAGGGTTAAGAACAGAATACTGTGGATACTAATATCCCTGTGAGCCTCCTGGGCCCATGGTGCCCAGGGTTAAGAACAGAACACTGTGGATACTAATATCTCTGTGAGCCTCCCGGGCCCATGTTGCCCAGGGTTAAGAACAGAACACTGTGGATACTAATATCCCTGTGAGCCTCCTGGGCCCATGGTGCCCAGGGTTAAGAACAGACTACTGTGGATACTAATATCTCTGTGAGCCTCCCGGGCCCATGTTGCCCAGGGTTAAGAACAGAATACTGTGGATACTAATATCTCTGTGAGCCTCCCAGGCCCATGTTGCCCAGGGTTAAGAACAGAACACTGTGGATACTAATATCCCTGTGAGCCTCCCAGGCCCATGGTGCCCAGGGTTAAGAACAGAACACTGTGGATACTAATATCCCTGTGAGCCTCCTGGGCCCATGTTGTCCAGGGTTAAGAACATACAATTGTAAATGAATAATATTGTATTCACAGATCCATTGGCCAAAATGTGTTTAATCTGCTGTTCATAGAAATAAGAATGATATTTTATATTAATATATTGAGATCCGCAGACCGACAAGGTCTTATATTTTTATATATATTTAAATGGGCAAGTCAGTTAAGAACAAATTCTTACATACAACTGGGTCAATACACCAGACCAGACCACCCCGGCCAAACACCCCCCCCCCCCCCAGCCCGGACGACGCTGGGCCAAATTGTGGGACGCCCTGTGGGACTCCAGATCACGGACGGTTGTGATACAGCCCAGGATCGAACCAGGGTCTGCGCCACTCGGGAGCCCCCATACTGATACAGCAACATATATTTAGAAGCAGCTCAACCTTAGACTACATAGACCAGACCACTGGTTATATTAAGCAGCAGAATGTAGTGTCCATCTAAGGACCTGTAGGGTCACTCAGCACTAAATAGCCTGTCTGTATCCCATATGGCACCCTAGTCCCTATATAGTGCACTCATTTTGATCAGACCACTTTAGGGCCCTGGTCAAAAGTAGTGCACTATGTAGGGAATAGGGTGCCATAGAGCTCTGGTCTAAAGTAGTGCACTATAAAGGGAATAGGGTGCCATAGAACTCTGGTCAAAAGTAGTGCACTATAAAGGGAATAGGGTGCCATATGGGACAGAACTGGAGTCTAAAATAGCTTCCTCCCCACCTGGTTCTGTTCCAGAATCTGGGATGTATTCATTCGGGTAAAACCTACCAAAACATATTGCAACAACAATGTTGTGTTTCCTATTGGACCAGTTCAGGTCGTCCCTCCCTGTTTCAGTCCGTTTCCTACCGTAGAGCAAAATGATAAAGCAATATATATCATACTGATTAGCCAATATTGAGAGAGTAATATGGTGTGTATTGACCCAGTGGTCAGTCGGGTAATGAGGACTATGGTGTGTATTGACCCAGTGGTCAGTAGGGTAATGAGTGGTCAGTGGTCAGTCGGGTAATGAGGACTATGGTGTGTATTGACCCAGTGGTCAGTCGGGTAATGAGTGGTCAGTGGTCAGTAAGGTAATGAGGACTATGGTGTGTATTGACCCAGTGGTCAGTAAGGTAATGAGGACTAAGGTGTGTATTGACCCAGTGGTCAGTCGGGTAATGAGTGGTCAGTGGTCAGTAAGGTAATGAGGACTATGGTGTGTATTGACCCAGTGGTCAGTCGGGTAATGAGTGGTCAGTGGTCAGTAAGGTAATGAGGACTATGGTGTGTATTGACCCAGTGGTCAGTAAGGTAATGAGGACTAAGGTGTGTATTGACCCAGTGGTCAGTCGGGTAATGAGTGGTCAGTGGTCAGTAAGGTAATGAGGACTATGGTGTGTATTGACCCAGTGGTCAGTCGGGTAATGAGTGGTCAGTGGTCAGTAAGGTAATGAGGACTATGGTGTGTATTGACCCAGTGGTCAGTCGGGTAATGAGTGGTCAGTGGTCAGTAAGGTAATGAGGACTATGGTGTGTATTGACCCAGTGGTCAGTCGGGTAATGAGTGGTCAGTGGTCAGTAAGGTAATGAGGACGATGGTGTGTATTGACCCAGTGGTCAGTCGGGTAATGAGTGGTCAGTGGTCAGTAAGGTAATGAGGACTATGGTGTGTATTGACCCAGTGGTCAGTCGGGTAATGAGTGGTCAGTGGTCAGTAAGGTAATGACGACTACGGTGTGTATTGACCCAGTGGTCAGTCGGGTAATGAGGACTACGGTGTGTATTGACCCAGTGGTCAGTCGGGTAATGAGGACTACGGTGTGTATTGACCCAGTGGTCAGTCGGGTAATGAGGACTACGGTGTGTATTGACCCAGTGGTCAGTCGGGTAATGAGTGGTCAGTGGTCAGTAAGGTAATGAGGACTATGGTGTGTATTGACCCAGTGGTCAGTCGGGTAATGAGTGGTCAGTGGTCAGTAAGGTAATGAGGACTATGGTGTGTATTGACCCAGTGGTTGGTAGGGTAATGAGTGGTCAGTGGTCAGTAAGGTAATGAGGACTATGGTGTGTATTGACCCAGTGGTCAGTAGGGTAATGAGGACTAAGGTGTGTATTGACCCAGTGGTCAGTCGGGTAATAAGTGGTCAGTGGTCAGTAAGGTAATGAGGACTATGGTGTGTATTGACCCAGTGGTCAGTAGGGTAATGAGGACTAAGGTGTGTATTGACCCAGTGGTCAGTCGGGTAATGAGTGGTCAGTGGTCAGTAAGGTAATGAGGACTATGGTGTGTATTGACCCAGTGGTCAGTAGGGTAATGAGGACTAAGGTGTGTATTGACCCAGTGGTCGGTAGGGTAATGAGGACTAAGGTGTGTATTGACTCAGTGGTCCGTAGGGTAATGAGGACTATGGTGTGTATTGACCCAGTGGTCAGTAAGGTAATGAGGACTATGGTGTGTATTGACCCAGTGGTCAGTAGGGTAATGAGGACTAAGGTGTGTATTGACCCAGTGGTCGGTAGGGTAATGAGGACTAAGGTGTGTATTGACTCAGTGGTCCGTAGGGTAATGAGTCCTATGGTGTGTATTGACCCAGTGGTCAGTAGGATAATGGGGACTATGGTGTGTATTGACCCAGTGGTCAGTAGGGTAATGAGGACTAAGGTGTGTATTGACCCAGTGGTCGGTAGGGTAATGAGGACTAAGGTGTGTATTGACCCAGTGGTCAGTAGGATAATGGGGACTATGGTGTATATTGACCCAGTGGTCAGTAGGGTAATGAGGACTAAGGTGTGTATTGACCCAGTGGTCGGTAGGGTAATGAGGACTAATGTGTGTATTGACCCAGTGGTCAGTAGGATAATGGGGCCTATGGTGTGTATTGACCCAGTGGTCAGTAGGGTAATGAGGACTAAGGTGTGTATTGACCCAGTGGTCGGTAGGGTAATGAGGACTAAGGTGTGTATTGACCCAGTGGTCAGTAGGATAATGGGGACTATGGTGTATATTGACCCAGTGGTCAGTAGGATAACGGGGACTATAGTGTGTATTGACCCAGTGGTCAGTAGGATAATGAGGCCTATGGTGTGTATTGCCTCAGTGGTCAGTAGGATAACGGGGACTATAAGGACAATAATGATGGTTGTGCAGCAATGCGTCATCTCTGTTTGATCATATAATACAACATGGTTGTGCTTTGTTCTTGCTGCTACACCGGAGGCTCATTTTACCACGCACACACACTGTATGAATATTCATGAGCTGGAGGATGGAGGGATGGCGCCCCAGAGAAGAGGAATGCAGCGCTCTGCCCCTCCCCCACACCTCCCTCCTTCCTCTTCCGTCTATTCCACCCTCTCCTCCCCAGGCGCACACACCATCTGGCCAGAGAAAGGGTGGGAGAGAGCGAGAGGGAGAATGAGAGAGAGCAGATAAAAGGAGAGATGACAGAGGGTAGATGACAGAGGATAGAGGGGAGATGACAGAGGGGAGATGACAGAGGATAGAGGGGAGATGACAGAGGATAGAACCAATGATGGAGAGATCGAGAGGTGAGGGGATTGGTGGAGGAGAGGGGAGATGACAGAGGATAGAACCAATGATGGAGAGATCGAGAGGTGAGGGGATTGGTGGAGGAGAGGGGAGATGACAGAGGATAGAACCAATGATGGAGAGATCGAGAGGTGAGGGGATTGGTGGAGGAGAGGGGAGATGACAGAGGATAGAACCAATGATGGAGAGATCGAGAGGTGAGGGGATTGGTGGAGGAGAGGGGAGATGACAGAGGATAGAACCAATGATGGAGAGATCGAGAGGTGAGGGGATTGGTGGAGGAGAGGGGAGATGACAGAGGATAGAACCAATGATGGAGAGATCGAGAGGTGAGGGGATTGGTGGAGGAGAGGGGAGATGACAGAGGATAGAACCAATGATGGAGAGATCGAGAGGTGAGGGGATTGGTGGAGGAGAGGGGAGATGACAGAGGATAGAACCAATGATGGAGAGATCGAGAGGTGAGGGGATTGGTGGAGGAGAGGGGAGATGACAGAGGATAGAACCAATGATGGAGAGATCGAGAGGTGAGGGGATTGGTGGAGGAGAGGGGAGATGACAGAGGATAGAACCAATGATGGAGAGATCGAGAGGTGAGGGGATTGGTGGAGGAGAGGGGAGCAGTGAAAAAAGAAGGATATAGGGCACAAACGAATGAGACCCACAAGGCTCCAGGAACCCAGGTTATCGCTCCATCCTGTCCCAATGTCAGAGCACCCTGCTGGGGCAACCCTCCAGGGGTGAGGGGCTGGAGGGCTGTGGTGGTGATAAGCCTGTTACTGGGAGGGCAGTCTGTTACACACACAAAAGCTTGCACTTGCACTTGCACAGGTACGCGCACACCGCATGGGGGAAGACACCATTAAACAACACACACCCTGGAGGGGGGAAGACACCCATCAACACACACCTTGGAGGGGGGGGAAGACACCCATCAACACACACCCTGGAGGGGGGGGAAGACACCCATCAACACACACCCTGGAGGGGGACACACCATTAAACAGCACAATGGTCAGTGGGACTAGGACACATGCAGAGGATCCAGACTGACTGAACGGCCAGGGTAAAGGTCACGGAGGATCCGGACTGACTGAACGGCCAGGGTAAAGGTCACGGAGGATCCGGACTGACGGAACGGCCAGGGTAAAGGTCACAGAGGATCCGGACTGACTTGCCAGGGTAAAGGTCACAGAGGATCCGGACTGACTGAACGGCCAGGGTAAAGGTCACAGAGGATCCGGACTGACTTGCCAGGGTAAAGGTCACAGAGGATCCGGACTGACGGAACGGCCAGGGTAAAGGTCACAGAGGATCCGGACTGACTGAACGGCCAGGGTAAAGGTCACAGAGGATCCGGACTCACTGAACGGCCAGGGTAAAGGTCACAGAGGATCCGGACTCACTGAACGGCCAGGGTAAAGGTCACAGAGGATCCGGACTGACAGTGGTGAGGCTGAATGTAAATGTAGACAGGGTTAACCCCAGGGCTAACTGGCTCTGTCCTGTTACTCAGCTAATTACAATGAGAAGAAGGAAAACCCACACTCACTGGAATACTTCAGCAGTTCATCTATTTTAGCATCAGCAGGTCAACAATACATTCAAACTACTACAGTATTCCAGTGAGAGGTCAACACTACATTCAAACTACTACAGTATTCCAGTGAGAGGTCAACAATACATTCAAACTACTACAGTATTCCAGTGAGAGGTCAACACTACATTCAAACTACTACAGTATTCCAGTGAGAGGTCAACACTACATTCAAACTACTACAGTATTCCAGTGAGGTCAACAATACATTCAAACTACTACAGTATTCCAGTGAGGTCAACAATACATTCAAACTACTACAGTATTCCAGTGAGAGGTCAACAATACATTCAAACTACTACAGTATTCCAGTGAGGTCAACAATACATTCAAACTACTACAGTATTCCAGTGAGGTCAACAATACATTCAAACTACTACAGTATTCCAGTGAGAGGTCAACACTACATTCAAACTACTACAGTATTCCAGTGAGAGATCAACACTACATTCAAACTACTACAGTATTCCAGTGAGGTCAACAATACATTCAAACTACTACAGTATTCCAGTGAGGTCAACAATACATTCAAACTACTACAGTATTCCAGTGAGAGGTCAACAATACATTCAAACTACTACAGTATTCCAGTGAGGTCAACAATACATTCAAACTACTACAGTATTCCAGTGAGAGGTCAACAATACATTCAAACTACTACAGTATTCCAGTGAGGTCAACACTACATTCAAACTACTACAGTATTCCAGTGAGGTCAACAATACATTCAAACTACTATAGTACTCCGGTGAGTACAGGGTTTCCTTTCTATTTTGAAGTGTTTCCGATAGCCCACTACAGGCTGTTTGATGGGAGCGAGCCGTCGACTTTTTCACCTCAGCTAATTACAGCACACTCTCCACCTACACCAGGATCAATAGGTCAGGCCTGGACTAGAGCCATCTGGCAGACGGGGTCAGAGAACTGGAGTGAATGGAGGGGAGGTGGGTTATTATTTAAGTTAGGGGAGTGTTTTGGGGTAAGGAGAGGTGAGAGGACTGTATATAAGAGGGATGTGTTGAGATGAGTGAATGTAGTTAGATTAGCAGCAGTACATTAAAGGGTGGTGTGTTCTGGTATGGACCCAGCACAATGCAACACAATGCAGGGCAGCTACAAGTCTGATATAGGACAAGAGTCGCCAGTTACAGGGATATTTTTTTATCACGGGCATTAATATGGAGTTGGTGCCCCCTTTGCTGCTATAACAGCCTCCACACTTCTGGGAAGGCTTTCCACTAGATGTTGGAACAAAAAGGTCCCCCTTTTGCTGCAGGGGCTTGTTTCCATTCAGCCACAAGAGCATTAGTGAGGTTGGGCACTGATGTTGGGCGATTAGGCCTGGCTCACAGTCGGCGTTTCAATTAATTCCAAAGGTGTTTGATTGGGTTGAGGTCAGGGCTCTGTCAAGTTCTTTCACACCGACCTCGACAAACCATTTCCGTATGGACCTGGCTTTGTGCCCGCAGGCATTGTCATACCAAAACAGGAAAGGGCTTTCCCCAAACTGTTGCCACAAAGTTGGAAGCACAGAATCATCTAGAATGTTATTGTATGCTGTATCGTTAAGATGTCCCTTCACTGGAACTAAGGGACCGAGTCCGAACGATGAAAAACAGCCCCCAGTCCAATGTTGGGTAGCTTTCTCCTGGCATCCTCCAAACCCAGATTCTTCCGCCGGACTGCCAGATGGTGCAGCGTGATTCATCGCTCCAAGGAAAGCATTCCACTGCCGCAGAGTCCAATGGCAGCGAGCTTCAAACCACTCCAGGCCGACGCTTAACACTGCACATGGTGATCTTAGTCTTGTATGTGGCTGCTCGGCCATGGAAAACCATTTCATGAAGCTCCCCGACAAACAGTTATTGTGCTGATGTTGCTTCCAGAGGTAGTTTGGAACTCGGTAGTGAGTGTTGTAACCGAGAACTGACAATTCTTAAGAGCTACGCGCTTCAGCACTCTGCGGTCCTGTTCTGTGAGCTTGTGTGGCCTACCACTTTGCGGCTGAGCCGTTGATGCTCCTAGACGTTTCCACTTCACAATAACAGCACTTACAGTTGACCGGGGCAGCTCTAGCAGGTCAGAAATGTGACAAACTTACTTGTTGGAAAGGTGGCATCGTATGGCGGTGCCACGTTGAAAGTCACTGAGCTGTTCAGTACGGGCCATTGTGTGCTCGTGTGCTCGATTTTCTATACCTGTCAACATGTGTGGCTGAAATAGCCAAATACACTCATTTGAAGGGGTGTCAACTGGGCCAGTTACAGTGATCTAGATGAGAGCTGGTAGGATGACCACTAGGCCAGTTACAGTGATCTAGATGAGAGCTGGTAGGATGACCACTGGGCCAGTTACAGTGATCTAGATGAGAGCTGGTAGGATGACCACTGGGCCAGTTACAGGAGTGATCTAGATGAGAGCTGGTAGGATGACCACTGGGCCAGTTACAGTGATCTAGATGAGAGCTGGTAGGATGACCACTAGGCCAGTTACAGTGATCTAGATGAGAGCTGGTAGGATGACCACTAGGCCAGTTACAGTGATCTAGATGAGAGCTGGTAGGATGACCACTGGGCCAGTTACAGGAGTGATCTAGATGAGAGCTGGTAGGATGACCACTGGGCCAGTTACAGTGATCTAGATGAGAGCTGGTAGGATGACCACTAGGCCAGTTACAGTGATCTAGATGAGAGCTGGTAGGATGACCACTAGGCCAGTTACAGTGATCTAGATGAGAGCTGGTAGGATGACCACTGGGCCAGTTACAGTCATATAGATGAGAGCTGGTAGGATGACCACTGGGCCAGTTACAGTCATCTAGATGAGAGCTGGTAGGATGACCACTGGGCCAGTTACAGTGATCTAGATAAGAGCTGGTAGGATGACCACTGGGCCAGTTACAGTGATCTTGATGAGAGCTGGTAGGATGACCCCTAGACCAGTTACAGTGATCTAGATGAGCGCTGGTAGGATGACCACTAGGCCAGTTACAGTGATCTAGATGAGCGCTGGTAGGATGACCACTGGGCCAGTTACAGTGATCTAGATAAGAGCTGGTAGGATGACCACTAGGCCAGTGGGACAGATAAATGGTGTAGTGTCATACCTCCTCCCTGCATCATCTTGTAAATCTTGCTCTCGATGTGGAGCTGTGGGTGCTTGGTCTTCACACATTCTAGCTTGATGGCCACCTCCTCTCCTACCGAGATATCAGTACCTAGAGAGAAACACAAACAGATTACATATTAACACTCAGAATTGGTCAACTTCTTCATTGAGTATCTTTATAAAGAAAGCTTGCAGGATTCCTTAAGAAACTGGATTTGTTACCGAACAAGTCTTGCACTACAACTCCACCACACATCACGAAGTGGAAATATTCACAGACCAGATGTTGTAGCCGAATTACACGCAATAGGATCATAGGCTCATTTAGCCAACTTGGATCTATCTGCTGGCTAACCAGGTAGAACAGATTGTTTTGAACACACCATTCTGTACATCTCCAGCTGTTTGAGCAGCATGCTATCCTGTCCACTTTGTTCAGATGTTGAAATCAAGTGGCCTACCTGATTTATCAGAATGAGAACGAGTTGCCAATTCCTTGTAGAAGTGTTTTTTATAAAACACAGACTAAACAGCCAGTATAATGGTCTTTATTTGACTAAAATGCTGCTGGCGATATGTGATACACGGGAGACTAATTGGGCATTGCTTTTCCACAATCAATGTTCATTGATACTCCTGTGGCAGTAGTGTCTGCTCTGCTCTCAATCTGAGGAGTTGAGACATAAACAGGGGATTGGTTTGAAATGTTCATTTTGTTTTTGTAAGTGACAGGGGGAGGGGCTTAGGGTGTGTATGTAAACTACAGAGAAAGAGGAGAAGCAAGACGTTTCACTCTCACCAAAAATCTGTCAAAAAATAAGCCCAATGCGTTTCTATGCGCTTATTTTGGAACTCAACTTGTCGCCTGCCTTTCCGCCTTTGGGACAACGACTCCCATTGTTAGGGGCAGAGACATGAGCCTCTCGCCATTATATCGAGATCTCTGGTGTAAATGGGAAGGTTCACAGCAGAGAAGGAGCGAACGAGACCAAGAAGACATGAGACCAAGAAGACATAAACACTCATAAAAACCAAAAATACAAAAAAATATATATTTTGCGATACGTATGGTGAACATCATTGATAAATCACCCAGCGCGACAGCATCATCACATTATAATCCACTTCATTAGAAAACAAATGCCTCAATCAGCTTTACTCATCAGTAAATGTATGAGTAGCCCAAGCCATCCCAGTGTCAATCAAACACGGCCCTACAGAAACACATCGGGACCTTGATTAAACCATCTCAGTTCCTGCTGAAAACACATCCTGTCCGTGATTAAACCATCTCAGTTCCTGCTGAAAACACATCCTGTCCGTGATTAAACCATCTCAGTTCCTGCTGAAAACACATCCTGTCCGTGATTAAACCATCTCAGTTCCTGCTGAAAACACATCCTGTCTGTGATTAAACCATCTCAGTTCCTGCTGAAAACACATCCTGTCTGTGATTAAACCATCTCAGTTCCTGTTGAAAACACATCCTGTCCGTGATTAAACCATCTCAGTTCCTGCTGAAAACACATCCTGTCTGATTAAACCATCTCAGTTCCTGCTGAAAACACATCCTGTCTGATTAAACCATCTCCGTTCCTGCTGAAAACACATCCTGTCTGATTAAACCATCTCCGTTCCTGCTGAAAACACATCCTGTCTGATTAAACCATCTCCGTTCCTGCTGAAAACACATCCTGTCTGATTAAACCATCTCCGTTCCTGCTGAAAACACATCCTGTCCGTGATTAAACCATCTCAGTTCCTGTTGAAAACACATCCTGTCCGTGATTAAACCATCTCAGTTCCTGCTGAAAACACATCCTGTCTGATTAAACCATCTCAGTTCCTGCTGAAAACACATCCTGTCTGATTAAACCATCTCCGTTCCTGCTGAAAACACATCCTGTCTGATTAAACCATCTCCGTTCCTGCTGAAAACACATCCTGTCTGATTAAACCATCTCCGTTCCTGCTGAAAACACATCCTGTCCGTGATTAAACCATCTCAGTTCCTGCTGAAAACACATCCTGTCTGTGATTAAACCATCTCAGTTCCTGCTGAAAACACATCCTGTCTATGATTGGCTGTCTGAGTCATGAGCACCAACTCTACCACCTACTCTCTTTTATAGTCTCTCCCTCCCTCCCCCCTTTCCCTAGTCTCTCTATAAATGCTGTCCCTCCTCCTCACCCCCGTCTTCTGGCATGGCTGTAGGAGAGTGGGATGCCTCAGTATTCATCGTCACCAACTTGTTACGACAGCATTCCCTAAATAACCAACGTTGCAATATAATAAACACTGCTTCTCAGCACTCATCCTTCCTACTGTTCATGGACAGATTGGTGACAACACCATCGCTCAAGCATCCAACAAAAATCTCTGTTCTCAACCCATTCATCAACAACATCCGTGGGTCTCGTTCAGTAAGCACCAAACTAAAGATAAAAGGTCAGAAGTGGAGAGTTACTATCTAAGCAGCTATACAGTGGTGCATCCTAATGAACATGACCCTGGTGTATCCCCCACCCCAAGATCAATATAAGGATGTGGGGAGGGAGGGGGTATTTAAATCCCATCGGAGGTCCCCTCCCCCTGGTCCAATCCCACCGGAGGTCCCCTCCCCCTGGTCCAATCCCACTGGAGGTCCCCTCCCCCTGGTCCAATCCCACTGGAGGTCCCCTCCCCCTGGTCCAATCCCACTGGAGGTCCCCTCCCCCTGGTCCAATCCCACTGGAGGTCCCCTCCCCCTGGTCCAATCCCACTGGAGGTCCCCTCCCCCTGGTCCAATCCCACTGGAGGTCCCCTCCCCCTGGTCCAATCCCACTGGAGGTCCCCTCCCCCTGGTCCAATCCCACTGGAGGTCCCCTCCCCCTGGTCCAATCCCACTGGAGGTCCCCTCCCCCTGGTCCAATCCCACTGGAGGTCCCCTCCCCCTGGTCCAATCCCACTGGAGGTCCCCTCCCCCTGGTCCAATCCCACTGGAGGTCCCCTCCCCCTGGTCCAATCCCACTGGAGGTCTCTTCCTCAACCCTGGTCCAATCCCACTGGAGGCCCCTCCCCTGGTCCAATCCCACTCGAGGTCCCTTCCTCAACCCTGGTCCAATCCCACTCGAGGTCTCTTCCTCAACCCTGGTCCAATCCCACTGGAGGCCCCTCCCCTGGTCCAATCCCACTCGAGGTCTCTTCCTCAATCCTGGTCCAATCCCATCGGAGGCCCCCCCCCCTGGTCCAATCCCATCGGAGGCCCCTCCCCCTGGTCCAATCCCATCGGAGGCCCCTCCCCCTGGTCCAATCCCATCGGAGGCCCCTCCCCCTGGTCCAATCCCATCGGAGGCCCCTCCCCCTGGTCCAATCCCATCGGAGGCCCCTCCCCCTGGTCCAATCCCATCGGAGGCCCCTCCCCCTGGTCCAATCCCATCGGAGGCCCCTCCCCCTGGTCCAATCCCACTGGAGGCCATGCACGAATACTGTGGTTGGCCAAGACTTGTGTCAATAATTCAGATGATTTTCCTGATTCAATTATAAACAGAGGGCTTCACTTCTCCCATCATATTATTAGGGGGCTGTTTCTTCCTACTAAACAGAAGTTGAATGAACTGGAAAAGAGTGTCTTCTAATTGACTCAAATATTGATGTACAAGTGCATAGGCATTATAAGGAAATCAATCCAGAGAAAGGCCCAGCTCCAAAACAAGTTGTGTTATCTCAGGGACAGGTCAGTATTCTGGTGCGGCCTGTGTAAATGGGACTAGTTCCTCTGGTAGGGGTGTAAATGGGACTAGTTCCTCTGGTAGGGGTGTAAATGGGACTAGTTCCTCTGGTAGGGGTGTAAATGGGACTAGTTCCTCTGGTAGGGGTGTAAATGGGACTAGTTGCTCTGGTAGGGGTGTAACAGACTCTATACATGTTATGTAACTAACCAAAACTTTCCCTCCTTTCACCTCACTAATGCATTTATCGTCTGTGTGTGTGTGTCGGTGTGTGCGTGTCCTACAGACAGAGGTGTAGCGTGCGTGTCCTACAGACAGAGGTGTAGCGTGCGTGTCCTACAGACAGAGGTGTAGCGTGCGTATCCTACAGACAGAGGTGTAGCGTGCGTATCCTACAGACAGAGGTGTAGCGTGCGTATCCTACAGACAGATGTGTAGCGTGCGTATCCTACAGACAGATGTGTAGCGTGCGTGTCCTACAGACAGATGTGTAGCGTGTCTGTCCTACAGACAGATGTGTAGCGTGTCTGTCCTACAGACAGATGTGTAGCGTGTCTGTCCTACAGACAGATGTGTAGCGTGTCTGTCCTACAGACAGATGTGTAGCGTGTCTGTCCTACAGACAGATGTGTAGCGTGTCTGTCCTACAGACAGATGTGTAGCGTGTCTGTCCTACAGACAGATGTGTAGCGTGTCTGTCCTACAGACAGATGTGTAGCGTGTCTGTCCTACAGACAGATGTGTAGCGTGTCTGTCCTACAGACAGATGTGTAGCGTGTCTGTCCTACAGACAGATGTGTAGCGTGTCTGTCCTACAGACAGATGTGTAGCGTGTCTGTCCTACAGACTGATGTGTAGCGTGTCTGTCCTACAGACAGATGTGTAGCGTGTCTGTCCTACAGACAGATGTGTAGCGTGTCTGTCCTACAGACAGATGTGTAGCGTGTCTGTCCTACAGACAGATGTGTAGCGTGTCTGTCCTACAGACAGATGTGTAGCGTGTCTGTCCTACAGACAGATGTGTAGCGTGTCTGTCCTACAGACAGATGTGTAGCGTGTCTGTCCTACAGACAGATGTGTAGCGTGTCTGTCCTACAGACAGATGTGTAGCGTGTCTGTCCTACAGACAGATGTGTAGCGTGTCTGTCCTACAGACAGATGTGTAGCGTGTCTGTCCTACAGACAGATGTGTAGCGTGTCTGTCCTACAGACAGATGTGTAGCGTGTCTGTCCTACAGACAGATGTGTAGCGTGTCTGTCCTACAGACAGATGTGTAGCGTGTCTGTCCTACAGACAGATGTGTAGCGTGTCTGTCCTACAGACAGATGTGTAGCGTGTCTGTCCTACAGACAGATGTGTAGCGTGTCTGTCCTACAGACAGATGTGTAGCGTGTCTGTCCTACAGACAGATGTGTAGCGTGTCTGTCCTACAGACAGATGTGTAGCGTGTGTATCCTACAGACAGATGTGTAGCGTGTGTATCCTACAGACAGATGTGTAGCGTGTGTATCCTACAGACAGATGTGTAGCGTGTGTATCCTACAGACAGATGTGTAGTGTGTGTAAATGGCTTTGTATAGAGCCAGAGTCACTGGCTCGCTGCCCATCATCGATTCCTATGTGTGTGTGTGTGTGTGTGTGTGTGTGTGTTTTAAATCACTCCTCATCCAGTAAATAAACATGATTGATTAGTAACCCTGCTAGTATAGGTTAGTTAGTAACCCTGCTAGTATAGGTTAGTTAGTAACCCTGCTAGTATAGGTTAGTTAGTAACCCTGCTAGTATAGGTTAGTTAGTAACCCTGCTAGTATAGGTTAGTTAGTAACCCTGCTAGTATAGGTTAGTTAGTAACCCTGCTAGTATAGGTTAGTTAGTAACCCTGCTAGTATAGGTTAGTTAGTAACCCTGCTAGTATAGGTTAGTTAGTAACCCTGCTAGTATAGGTTAGTTAGTAACCCTGCTAGTATAGCTGTCAATGTAGGTTAGTTAGTAACCCTGCTAGTATAGCTGTCAATGTGGGTTAGTTAGTAACCCTGCTAGTATAGCTGTCAATGTGGGTTAGTTAGTAACCCTGCTAGTATAGCTGTCAATGTGGGTTAGTTAGTAACCCTGGTAGTATAGCTGTCAATGTGGGTTAGTTAGTAACCCTGCTAGTATAGCTGTCAATGTGGGTTAGTTAGTAACCCTGCTAGTATAGCTGTCAATGTGGGTTAGTTAGTAACCCTGCTAGTATAGCTGTCAATGTGGGTTAGTTAGTAACCCTGCTAGTATAGCTGTCAATGTGGGTTAGTTAGTAACCCTGCTAGTATAGCTGTCAATGTGGGTTAGTTAGTAACCCTGCTAGAATAGCTGTCAATGTGGGTTAGTTAGTAACCCTGATAGTATAGCTGTCAATGTGGGTTAGTTAGTAACCCTGGTAGTATAGCTGTCAATGTGGGTTAGTTAGTAACCCTGCTAGTATAGCTGTCAATGTGGGTTAGTTAGTAACCCTGCTAGTATAGCTGTCAATGTGGGTTAGTTAGTAACCCTGCTAGTATAGCTGTCAATGTGGGTTAGTTAGTAACCCTGCTAGTATAGCTGTCAATGTGGGTTAGTTAGTAACCCTGCTAGTATAGCTGTCAATGTGGGTTAGTTAGTAACCCTGCTAGTATAGCTGTCAATGTGGGTTAGTTAGTAACCCTGATAGTATAGCTGTCAATGTGGGTTAGTTAGTAACCCTGCTAGTATAGCTGTCAATGTGGGTTAGTTAGTAACCCTGCTAGTATAGCTGTCAATGTGGGTTAGTTAGTAACCCTGCTAGTATCGACATGACGGGTTAATGGTCAACGTGGGTTAGTTAGTAACCCTGCTAGTATAGCTGTCAGTGTGGGTTAGTTAGTAACCCTGCTAGTATAGCTGTCAATGTGGGTTAGTTAGTAACCCTGCTAGTATCAACATGAAGGGTTAATGGTCAATGTGGGTTAGTTAGTAACCCTGATAGTATAGCTGTCAATGTGGGTTAGTTAGTAACCCTGATAGTATAGCTGTCAATGTGGGTTAGTTAGTAACCCTGATAGTATAGGTTAGTTAGTAACCCTGGTAGTATAGCTGTCAATGTGGTTTAGTTAGTAACCCTGGTAGTATAGCTGTCAATGTGGGTTATTTAGTAACCCTGATAGTATAGGTTAGTTAGTAACCCTGGTAGTATAGCTGTCAATGTGGGTTAGTTAGTAACCCTGATAGTATAGGTTAGTTAGTAACCCTGGTAGTATAGCTGTCAATGTGGTTTAGTTAGTAACCCTGGTAGTATAGCTGTCAATGTGGGTTATTTAGTAACCCTGATAGTATATGTAGGTTAGTTAGTAACCCTGATAGTATAGGTTAGTTAGTAACCCTGATAGTATAGGTTAGTTAGTAACCCTGGTAGTAAAGCTGTCAATGTGGGTTAGTTAGTAACCCTGATAGTATAGGTTAGTTAGTAACCCTGGTAGTAATAGCTGTCAATGTGGTTTAGTTAGTAACCCTGGTAGTATAGCTGTCAATGTGGGTTATTTAGTAACCCTGATAGTATATGTAGGTTAGTTAGTAACCCTGATAGTATAGGTTAGTTAGTAACCCTGGTAGTATAGCTGTCAATGTAGGTTAGTTAGTAACCCTGGTAGTATAGCTGTCAATGTGGGTTAGTTAGTAACCCTGGTAGTATAGCTGTCAATGTGGGTTAGTTCGTAACCCTGGTAGTATAGCTGTCAATGTGGGTTAGTTAGTAACCCTGGTAGTAAAACTGTCAATGTGGGTTAGTTAGTAACCCTGGTAGTAAAACTGTCAATGTGGGTTAGTTAGTAACCCTGATAGTATAGCTGTCAATGTGGGTTAGTTAGTAACCCTGATAGTATAGGTTAGTTAGTAACCCTGATAGTATAGGTTAGTTAGTAACCCTGGTAGTAAAGCTGTCAATGTGATCCCTCAGGCTTTTTGCACGCATTCAGTTATAAGAAAATATTGAAGCAAAATGCAGTTAATTCTCCTCACCAACTGGAGGAACCAGTGATTCCCATTCCATCACCAACTGGAGGAACCAGTGATTCCCATTCCATCACCAACTGGAGGAACCAGTGATTCCCATTCCATCACCAACTGGAGGAACCAGTGATTCCCATTCCATCACCAACTGGAGGAACCAGTGATTCCTATTCCATCACCAACTGGAGGAACCAGTGATTCCTATTCCATCACCAACTGAAGGAACCAGTGATTCCCATTCCATGCAGACATATTTAGAATTGTTTGTATTAAAGGAACCAGTGATTCCCATTCCATGCAGACATATTTAGAATCGTTTGTATTAAAGGAACCAGTGATTCCCATTCCATGCAGACATATTTAGAATCGTTTGTATTAAAGGAACCAGTGATTCCTATTCCATGCAGACATATTTAGAATCGTTTGCATAGGAGGGGCCTGTATAGACTGATTGAAACATGCACAACTCAACAATGACAAACTATTCCCACTACATAACATAGACCTACTAAAATGTACCCAACATTAACCACTACCCCCTTCATAACACACACGTCAGTGGGGAGGGCTGCAGGGGTTTGTGGGTATCCATCATGCTGTCTCAATGCTCCATTGGACATACCACCAGCCCATTTCCATCTAAATGGAGCTTCTCTATTGTTCAGGGGAGGGACAGGACACAGAAAATCTTGTCACACTGCTGCACTCAGGCTATACACACACACACACACACACACACACACACTCACGCTCTGAAGCTACGCACAAAACTATAAACACACAGACAACACTGCCTTTAGCATCGCTATCGAAAAGGAAAGGACTCTCTCTCGGTTCACAGCACATTAGCATAATGGTTGTGACGGTGCAAGTCTAGACGTTCAGCTCTCCCCTATTCACGTCAGACGAGGCCAGCGAGGTTCACGCTCTGGCTGCAGAGCAACAGGCCTCTCTCCCTCGCCTCAGAAACACGCCTGGACAACAAACTCAATGACCGCTGGGCTGCTCTTTTCAGATCCAGAGCATTCAGTCTATGTAGTGTGAACATATGAACAGGCCAACTAGCAAGTTGAGGTTGGGAAACACAGGAACGTGCAACAGCATAGAACACCAACCAAACAAACATGTTGTTCTGCTCCAACTCATCAACAAGAAAAGACTAGGAGGTCTCTCTCTCTCTCTATAAACACAACGCCTGAAAATAAACTACACAGATTTCACTCTGTCTACAAATACAGGCCTTCCCTGTGGCACACCATGCTTGTGAAACACAGAAACATGCAACAGAACAAGAACACCTCTCCTTCAGCTCCAACTCATAAAGAAGAAAGGCTAGGAGGTTAGACGCTCTCTCTCTATAAACACAAAACGGTCAGGGTGTGGGTTATCTTGGCTAGAGATTATGTAGGCATGAAGTAAACGCGAGACAACGTTTTAGGGGAGCCGGTCAGGGTGTGGGTTATCTTGGCTCGGGATTCTGTAGGCATGAAGTGAACGTGAGACTCCGTTTTAGGGGAGCCGGTCAGGGTGTGGGTTATCTTGGCTTGGGATTCTGTAGGCATGAAGTGAAACACCGTTTTAGGGGAGCCGGTGTGGGTTATCTTGGCTAGGGATTCTGTAGGCATGAAGTGAACGTGAGACACCGTTTTAGGGGAGCCGGTCAGGGTGTGGGTTATCTTGGCTAGCGATTCTGTAGGCATGACGTGAACGTGAGACAACGTTTTAGGGGAGCCGGTCAGGGTGTGGGTTATCTTGGCTAGGGATTCTGTAGGCATGACGTGAACATGAGACTACGTTTTAGGGGAGCCGGTCAGGGTGTGGGTTATCTTGGCTCGGGATTCTGTAGGCATGAAGTGAACGTGAGACTCCGTTTTAGGGGAGCCGGTCAGGGTGTGGGTTATCTTGGCTTGGGATTCTGTAGGCATGACGTGAAACACCGTTTTATGGGAGCCGGTGTGGGTTATCTTGGCTAGGGATTCTGTAGGCATGACCTGAGACACCGTTTTAGGGAGCCGGTGTGGGTGTGGGTTATCTTGGCTAGGGATTCTGTAGGCATGAAGTGAACGTGAGACACCGTTTTAGGGGAGCCGGTCAGGGTGTGGGTTATCTTGGCTAGGGATTCTGTAGGCATGAAGTGAACGTGAGACACCGTTTTAGGGGAGCCGGTCAGGGTGTGGGTTATCTTGGCTAGGGATTCTGTAGGCATGACGTGAACGTGAGACAACGTTTTAGGGGAGCCGGTCAGGGTGTGGGTTATCTTGGCTCGGGATTCTGTAGGCATGAAGTGAACGTGAGACTCCGTTTTAGGGGAGCCGGTCAGGGTGTGGGTTATCTTGGCTAGGGATTCTGTAGGCATGAAGTGAACATGAGACAACGTTTTAGGGGAGCCGTTCAGGGTGTGGGTTATCTTAACAGGAATGTGATACGTCTTGACAGATTGAGCAGGGAACACACCACTCCTACTCCTGCCCATACTGCAGGGTTGTGTGTGTAGACATGCTCAGACACCCCTTAAGGAATCAAACTAGCAACTAGCTACAACCTGACCTATTGAAGCAATAAGGCCCGGGGAGATGTGGTATGTGGCCAAGATACCACGGCTAAGGGCTATTCTCAGGCTCGACACGGCTCAGGCTATTCTCAGGCTCAGGCTATTCTCAGGCTCAGCCCCCCACCCCCTAGTTCCTGCTGTGGTGGTGGTGGTGGTGTAATATAATGGGTTCCTGCTGTGGTGGTGGTGTGGTAATATAATGGGTTCCTGCTGTGGTGGTGGTATGGTAATATAATGGGTTCCTGCTGTGGTGGTGGTGTAATATAATGGGTTCCTGCTGTGGTGGTGGTGTGGTAATATAATGGGTTCCTGCTGTGGTGGTGGTGTGGTAATATAATGGGTTCCTGCTGTGGTGGTGGTGGTGTGTAATATAATGGGTTCCTGCTGTGGTGGTGGTGGTGTGTAATATAATGGGTTCCTGCTGTGGTGGTGGTGGTGTGTAATATAATGGGTTCCTGCTGTGGTGGTGGTGGTGTGTAATATAATGGGTTCCTGCTGTGGTGGTGGTGTGTAATATAATGGGTTCCTGCTGTGGTGGTGGTGTGGTAATATAATGGGTTCCTGCTGTGGTGGTGGTGTGGTAATATAATGGGTTCCTGCTGTGGTGGTGGTGTGGTAATATAATGGGTTCCTGCTGTGGTGGTGGTGGTGTGTAATATAATGGGTTCCTGCTGTGGTGGTGGTGTAATATAATGGGTTCCTGCTGTGGTGGTGGTGTAATATAATGGGTTCCTGCTGTGGTGGTGGTGTAATATAATGGGTTCCTGCTGTGGTGGTGGTGTAATATAATGGGTTCCTGCTGTGGTGGTGGTGGTGTAATATAATGGGTTCGTGCTGTGGTGGTGGTGTGTAATATAATGGGTTCCTGCTGTGGTGGTGGTGTGTAATTTAATGGGTTCCTGCTGTGGTGGTGGTGGTGTGTAATATAATGGGTTCCTGCTGTGGTGGTGGTGGTGTAATATAATGGGTTCCTGCTGTGGTGGTGGTGTGGTAATATAATGGGTTCCTGCTGTGGTGGTGGTGTAATATAATGGGTTCCTGCTGTGGTGGTGGTGTAATATAATGGGTTCCTGCTGTTCTGGTGGTGTAATATAATGGGTTCCTGCTGTGGTGGTGGTGTGGTAATATAATGGGTTCCTGCTGAGGTGGTGGTGTGGTAATATAATGGGATCCTGCTGTGGTGGTAGTGATGTAATATAATGGGTTCCTGCTGTGGTGGTGGTGGTGTGTAATATAATGGGTTCCTGCTGTGGTGGTGGTGTAATATAATGGGTTCCTGCTGTGGTGGTGGTGGTGGTGTGTACTATAATGGGTTCCTGCTGTGGTGGTGGGTGGTGTAATATAATGGGTTCCTGCTGTGGTGGTGGTGGTGTAATATAATGGGTTCCTGCTGTGGTGGTGGTGGTGGTGGTGTGTACTATAATGGGTTCCTGCTGTGGTGGTGGTGGTGTGTAATATAATGGGTTCCTGCTGTGGTGGTGGTGGTGTGTAATATAATGGGTTCCTGCTGTGGTGGTGTAATATAATGGGTTCCTGCTGTGGTGGTGTAATATAATGGGTTCCTGCTGTGGTGGTGTAATATAATGGGTTCCTGCTGTGGTGGTGGTGGTGTGTAATATAATGGGTTCCTGCTGTGGTGGTGGTGGTGTGTAATATAATGGGTTCCTGCTGTGGTGGTGGTGGTGTGTAATATAATGGGTTCCTGCTGTGGTGGTGGTGGTGTGTAATATAATGGGTTCCTGCTGTGGTGGTGGTGGTGTGTAATATAATGGGTTCCTGCTGTGGTGGTGGTGGTGTGTAATATAATGTGTTCCTGCTGTGGTGGTGGTGTGTAATATAATGTGTTCCTGCTGTGGTGGTGGTGTGTAATATAATGTGTTCCTGCTGTGGTGGTGGTGTGGTAATATAATGGGTTCCTGCTGTGGTGGTGGTGTAATATAATGGGTTCCTGCTGTGGTGGTGGTGTGGTAATATAATGGGTTCCTGCTGTGGTGGTGGTGTGGTAATATAATGGGTTCCTGCTGTGGTGGTGGTGTGGTAATATAATGGGTTCCTGCTGTGGTGGTGGTGGTGTGTAATATAATGGGTTCCTGCTGTGGTGGTGGTGGTGTGTAATATAATGGGTTCCTGCTGTGGTGGTGGTGGTGTGTAATATAATGGGTTCCTGCTGTGGTGGTGGTGGTGTGTAATATAATGGGTTCCTGCTGTGGTGGTGGTGTGTAATATAATGGGTTCCTGCTGTGGTGGTGGTGTAATATAATGGGTTCCTGCTGTGGTGGTGGTGTGGTAATATAATGGGTTCCTGCTGTGGTGGTGGTGTGGTAATATAATGGGTTCCTGCTGTGGTGGTGGTGGTGTGTAATATAATGGGTTCCTGCTGTGGTGGTGGTGGTGTGTAATATAATGGGTTCCTGCTGTGGTGGTGGTGGTGTGTAATATAATGGGTTCCTGCTGTGGTGGTGGTGGTGTGTAATATAATGGGTTCCTGCTGTGGTGGTGGTGGTGTGTAATATAATGGGTTCCTGCTGTGGTGGTGGTGTAATATAATGGGTTCCTGCTGTGGTGGTGGTGTGTAATATAATGGGTTCCTGCTGTGGTGGTGGTGTGTAATATAATGGGTTCCTGCTGTGGTGGTGGTGGTGTGTAATATAATGGGTTCCTGCTGTGGTGGTGGTGGTGGTGTAATATAATGGGTTCCTGCTGTGGGGGTGGTGGTGGTGTAATATAATGGGTTCCTGCTGTGGGGAACCCATCCTGCTGTGGTGGTGGTGTGTACTATAATGGGTTCCTGCTGTGGTGGTGGTGGTGTAATATAATGGGTTCCTGCTGTGGTGGTGGTGGTGGTGTAATATAATGGGTTCCTGCTGTGGTGGTGGTGGTGGTGTGTACTATAATGGGTTCCTGCTGTGGTGGTGGTGGTGGTGTGTAATATAATGGGTTCCTGCTGTGGTGGTGTAATATAATGGGTTCCTGCTGTGGTGGTGTAATATAATGGGTTCCTGCTGTGGTGGTGTAATATAATGGGTTCCTGCTGTGGTGGTGGTGGTGGTGTGTAATATAATGGGTTCCTGCTGTGGTGGTGGTGGTGTGTAATATAATGGGTTCCTGCTGTGGTGGTGGTGGTGTGTAATATAATAGGTTCCTGCTGTGGTGGTGGTGGTGTGTAATATAATGGGTTCCTGCTGTGGTGGTGGTGTGTAATATAATGTGTTCCTGCTGTGGTGGTGGTGTGTAATATAATGGGTTCCTGCTGTGGTGTTGGTGTGTAATATAATGGGTTCCTGCTGTGGAGGTGGTGGTGTAATATAAGGGAGAGGAGGGAAGAGGAGAGCTGGAAAGACAGGACAGAGAGGGGAGAGAAGGACAGAGGAGGTGGTGGTGGTGGTGTAATATAATGGGTTCCTGCTGTGGTGGTGGTGTAATATAATGGGTTCCTGCTGTGGTGGTGGTGTAATATAATGGGTTCCTGCTGTGGTGGTGGTGTAATATAATGGGTTCCTGCTGTGGTGGTGGTGTAATATAATGGGTTCCTGCTGTGGTGGTGGTGTAATATAATGGGTTCCTGCTGTGGTGGTGGTGGTGTAATATAATGGGTTCCTGCTGTGGTGGTGGTGTGGTAATATAATGGGTTCCTGCTGTGGTGGTGGTGTGTAATATAATGGGTTCCTGCTGTGGTGGTGGTGTGTAATTTAATGGGTTCCTGCTGTGGTGGTGGTGGTGTGTAATATAATGGGTTCCTGCTGTGGTGGTGGTGGTGTAATATAATGGGTTCCTGCTGTGGTGGTGGTGTAATATAATGGGTTCCTGCTGTGGTGGTGGTGTAATATAATGGGTTCCTGCTGTGGTGGTGGTGTAATATAATGGGTTCCTGCTGTTCTGGTGGTGTAATATAATGGGTTCCTGCTGTGGTGGTGGTGTGTACTATAATGGGTTCCTGCTGTGGTGGTGGTGGTGTGTAATATAATGGGTTCCTGCTGTGGTGGTGTAATATAATGGGTTCTTGCTGTGGTGGTGTAATATAATGGGTTCCTGCTGTGGTGGTGGTGTGTAATATAATGGGTTCCTGCTGTGGTGGTGGTGGTGTGTAATATAATGGGTTCCTGCTGTGGTGGTGGTGTGTAATATAATGGGTTCCTGCTGTGGTGGTGGTGGTGTGTAATATAATGTGTTCCTGCTGTGGTGGTGGTGTGTAATATAATGGGTTCCTGCTGTGGTGGTGGTGTGTAATATAATGGGTTCCTGCTGTGGAGGTGGTGGTGTAATATAAGGGAGAGGAGGGAAGAGGAGAGCTGGAAAGACAGGACAGAGAGGGGAGAGAAGGACAGAGGAGGAGATGGAGTGTGTTGAGGGTAACTGAAGCTGGTATGACAGTTTGACATTTGTTTCACTGTGTGAAATGGACAGGAGTGTTACACCAATTGACTGGCTAACAAAACCCCTCTTATTTCTCAACACTGAGCTGCTTATTTCAAGAAGGGTAGAAAGTAAAGCTTTATTCAGCCAGCCAAATCAACAGCCTCTCAACAGCCTGGAGGCAGCTGGCCCTTATTTATCCCCCAACCCTCCTAGTCTCTTCCCTGTCCCTGCTTATCTCTCCCTGTTCTGGGACTCAGTTGGGGCAGAGGGGCTGTTGGCTGGATAGACTATCTGCAATCATGTCATCCATGCGTAGAGGAACACAGAGATCCACAGGGCTGGGTGGTAAATCAGAGCCCATAGCATGTCATGTTATGCTATCAAAGTGAGGAGAGGGAGGGGGGGAACTCCAACATCAGTCTAGTAAAAACACCACGTGTCCAAACATTGAACACAAACACACTAAAAACAACATCGATGTTTTGTAAATGTTGGCCACTTCTCAAAGTAAAAAAATAAAAAAAACTACTTAACTAGGTAATTGTCAAAGATTAGCGTGATAGGTTGTTAACTTTACTAAACGTCTTCAATTGGATAATATGAATACAATGAGAGAGAATGCCATACTCAGATGCAGCTGAAACGTGTACAACATGAAGCCTAGTAAACCCTTCCGTTTACAGGAACGTTGTCCTCCCTCTAACGGCACGTGACAACAACAGAAAGAGGATGAAACACGCTCCTGTCTGGTCAGGAGAACAGACCTATAGGGGGAGAGGTCTCAACCAGCTGGTGGTGATTATAGACCTCTGGTCTGGAGAACAGACCTATAGGGGGAGAGGTCTCAACCAGCTGGTGGTGATTATAGACCTCTGGTCTGGTCAGGAGAACAGACCTATAGGGGGAGAAGTCTCAACCAGCTGGTGGTGATTATAGACCTCTGGTCTGGTCAGGAGAACAGACCTATAGGGGGAGAGGTCTCAACCAGCTGGTGGTGATTATAGACCTCTGGTCTGGTCTGGTCAGGAGAACAGACCTATAGGGGGAGAGGTCTCAACCAGCTGGTGGTGATTATAGACCTCTGGTCTGGTCTGGTCAGGAGAACAGACCTATAGGGGGAGAGGTCTCAACCAGCTGGTGGTGATTATAGACCTCTGGTCTGGTCTGGTCAGGAGAACAGACCTATAGGGGGAGAGGTCTCAACCAGCTGGTGGTGATTATAGACCTCTGGTCTGGTCTGGTCAGGAGAACAGACCTATAGGGGGAGAGGTCTCAACCAGCTGGTGGTGATTATAGACCTCTGGTCTGGTCTGGTCAGGAGGAGATAAACCACCTGGTGGTGATTATAGACCTCTGGTCTGGTCTGGTCAGGAGGAGATAAACCACCTGGTGGTGATTATAGACCTCTGGTCTGGTCTGGTCAGGAGGAGATAAACCACCTGGTGGTGATTATAGACCTCTGGTCTGGTCTGGTCAGGAGGAGATAAACCACCTGGTGGTGATTATAGACCTCTGGTCTGGTCTGGTCAGGAGGAGATAAACCACCTGGTGGTGATTATAGACCTCTGGTCTGGTCTGGTCAGGAGGAGATAAACCACCTGGTGGTGATTATAGACCTCTGGTCTGGTCAGGAGGAGATAAACCACCTGGTGGTGATTATAGACCTCTGGTCTGGTCTGGTCAGGAGGAGATAAACCACCTGGTGGTGATTATAGACCTCTGGTCTGGTCAGGTCAGGAGGAGATAAACCACCTGGTGGTGATTATAGACCTCTGGTCTGGTCAGGAGGAGATAAACCACCTGGTGGTGATTATAGACCTCTGGTCTGGTCAGGAGGAGATAAACCACCTGGTGGTGATTATAGACCTCTGGTCTGGTCAGGAGGAGATAAACCACCTGGTGGTGATTATAGACCTCTGGTCTGGTCAGGAGGAGATAAACCACCTGGTGGTGATTATAGACCTCTGGTCTGGTCAGGAAAACAGAGACTGTGAGCTCATCTCTTTCTTGGCAGGTTTTACAGAGCAGGGCCGTGTTGTTCCACTGCACAGAACTTAGAGGTGGGGGGCTGGGGACAAGCATGTGGTATTGATCAGCCCAAGCCCCAGAGCATAACACTGGCATGTACAGTACACCTGCTGAAACACACCATAGCTATGTACCAACACAGATCCCAGACCTGGTGTAAAACCTTGGCAACCAGAACTCGAGTGCAAAACACTCACCGGCCTCAATGCTTGCACACAAACACATTCCCAACTCTCAAAGTAGGGGCACAACAGGTCAGCTTCCCCGGGTGTGAAGAGCTCGGACAACTTTATACAAGTCCTTTAAGTAGATGAACACACAGTGTGAGTTTGTGTAACACAGTTTAGTCACTGATTTACAGACTATGAGTTGGAGCAATGTCAGGTAATGTTGCAACAGCGTTTTAAAGATCACTTAACAACACATTATGTTAGTAGTGGAGGGACTGGGGGGAGAGAGATGGATGACTGTTAGAATTTCTGTCAGGAGTTTGTAAACACTGGTGTTCCAGCTGAGTTCTCTGCTCTCTATTGGTTGGTTGGTGTTCCAGCTGAGGTCTCTGCTCTCTATTGGTTGGTTGGTGTTCCAGCTGAGTTCTCTGCTCTCTATTGGTTGGTTGGTGTTCCAGCTGAGTTCTCTGCTCTCTATTGGTTGGTTGGTGTTCCAGCTGAGTTCTCTGCTCTCTATTGGTTGGTTGGTGTTCCAGCTTTAATGCCTTTATTTTATTTAACTAGGCAAGTCAGTTAAGAACAAATTCTTATTTTACACTGACGGCCTACCCCGGCCAAACCCAGACGACACTGGGTCAATTGTGCTCCGCCCTATGGGACTCCCAATCACAGCCGGATGTGATGCAGCCCGGATTCGAACCAGGTACTCTTGGTACTGAGATGCAGTGTCTTAGACCACTGCGTCACTCAGGAGGCTATACCAAAAGGCCAGCCAGCCCAAACCAAATAACACAAACTGCTTGTCAATAAGCAGCCTAGTTGGCTCTAATTCACTGGCTGGTTTTAGCCAGCCCTCATCTAATCCAGTTACAACCTGGTTCAGTGATACAGCCTCCACCTAGTGTAAGCCAATGGGATCATCACAGAGAACATACGTGGGGGGGGGGGGGGGGGTTGACTAGTATAGTATGTTTCTGCACAGCTGCAATGTTGGGTGCACCCTATTCCCTATATAGTGCTCTACTTTGAACCAGGGCCATTAAAAGTAGTGCACTAAATAGGCAATAGGGTGTCCTTTGGGATGCACATTGAGAAAGTGTCACCCTGTTGAACTACATCCCAGTTCTCCAATCACAGGCCAAACACTGACCTCATCCTCACGTCTCGTTGCCTATGACAACACACACACACCGGGTCTTTACAGGACCAGGAACACAGAACAGAACACAGCACGCTACCGAGACCCTTAAGAGATTCCAGCTGTGTTCAAAACCATGATTACCTCAACACACACACACACACACACACACACACACACACACACAGAGACACACACACACACACACACACAGGGGATAGAACATGATTACACCATTGTATGAAGTGAACCAGAGTGAGCGGCTTTCCATCCATCTTCTATCTACACATGAAAGCAAACAGCTACAGGGGTTTCTAGGAGAGAAAACAAGCATTGAACAGGATACTTATTAGTTTAGTGCCAAATGGCACCCTTTCCCCTAAATAGTGCACTGATTATGCCCATACAGGGGGCCCATTTGGGACTCAACCAACGGCGATGGATCAGGTAGTTGTGTCTGAACAGGGCATTAAGAGCAGCTGGCTGTAACAATAACTCTGTTCTGCCCTTCTCTGTGTCCGCAAATGGCACCCTATTCCCTATGTAGGCCCTGGTCAATAGTAGTGCACTACATAGGGAATAGGGGGCCCGTTTGGTACGCACCCTGCGACATCATTACATCACATACATCTCACAACAGGGGCTTTGGTGGAGTGGTCTGTTACAACGTGCAAGACACAAAGAGACGCACACACGGTTCGCTCGCACGCACACACACAGTTCTCACAGGGAAAAGGAATGTTGTGTGTGTGAATGAGGTAAGGGACAGGTCTTCCCTTCAGACCCCAACTAAAGGGTCAACTAGTTAAGGAAGAGTAAACTATTTGATTTCTTTCTTTCAAGTTCAGAATTGAGAACGTCAGAGCTCGGGCGAAGGCTGAGAGCGTCAGAGCTCGGGCGAAGGCTGAGAGCGCCAGAGCTCGGGCGAAGGCTGAGAACGCCAGAGCTCGGGCGAAGGCTGAGAACGTCAGAGCTCGGGCGAAGGCTGAGAACGTCAGAGCTCGGGCGAAGGCTGAGAACGTCAGAGCTCGGGCGAAGGCTGAGAACGTCAGAGCTCGGGTGAAGGCTGAGAGCGTCAGAGCTCGGGTGAAGGCTGAGAGCGTCAGAACTCGGGTGAAGGCTGAGAGCGTCAGAACTCGGGTGAAGGCTGAGAACGTCAGAACTCGGGTGAAGGCTGAGAACGTCAGAACTCGCGTGAAGGCTGAGAACTTCAGAACTCGCGTGAAGGCTGAGAACTTCAGAACTCAGGTCAAGCGTTCTGAATCTAGTTGGAAGATTCCTGGAAGCCGATGATGGAATAAGGCAATTTAGGGGAAATTGCCTGAATTTTACAACGCTACACAAGAGGGAGTGAAATTCAGACCTCCACCAAGGAGACACATCTGACAGCAACACATTGTAAGCAGCATGTAGGCTGGCTTCTCCACAGGTACAGCTGTTGCTGTGAGAGCAGCTAATCTACCAACGGGGATGTACTGTACAAACATGCAATAAAGAGATCGCTCACGTCGCCACAGGTTGAACATCACTTCTGTGTGTGTGAGCTGCCAGGCTGCCTACGCCCTTATTAAAGACCAGGGGTGTTTCTCTATAGTCTAGAATGGCTTCCTCTCATCAATGCGAGACAGGTCACGTCCCAAATTTAACTATATTGCCTATATAGTGCACTACTTTTGAACAGGGCCCAATAGAGCTGTGGTCAAAAGTAGTGGACAATATAGGGAATAGTGTGAAATGTGGATTTGGGAAGCACCCTGTGTCAGGACACAGTCACCAACACACCAGTGTTATCATTGTTCTGCGTCGCTCTGCAACAGAGACACATTACGGTCATATTATATAACTAGGTAATGGTGGTGACCTACACAAGACACCAGCAGTCTTGACAGACACACTAGAGACAACAGTCAGAGTCTCCAGCAGAACAACACAACCTGGGTCTTGTTCAGTTGGCACGAAGGACGAAGCGTTAGAAAATTAGGCGAAACTAGGAGGTTCTATCTGTAGCTGTCCAATAACAAATGCTTGCTTTGTGCCCGAACGAACACAACCCCAAACCTGAACACAGAGGATAGCCACTGTTCTTTTTTACCCCTTTTTCTCCCCAATTTCATTGTATCCAATTGGTAGTTACAGTCTTGTCCCCTCGCTGCAACTCCCGTACGGACTCGGGAGAGGCGAAGGTCGAGAGCCGTGCATCCTCCGAAACACAACCCAACCAAGCCACACTGCTTCTTAACAGAATGCCCACTTAACCCGGAAGCCAGTCGCACCAACGTGTCGGAGGAAACACCGTACACCTGGCGACCGTGTCAGCAGTCATGCTCCCTGCCCGCCACAGGAGTCACTAGAGCGCGATGCGACAAGGACATCCCTGCCGGCCAAACCCTCCCCAAACCCAGACGACGCTGGGCTAATTGTGCGCCGCCCCATGGGTCTCCCGGTTGCGGCCGACTGCGACAGAGCCTGGACTCGAACCCAGAATCTCTAGCGGCACAGCTAGCACAGCGATGCAATGCCTTAGACCACCGCACCACTCGGGAGACCAGACACTGTTCTGTTCCGACTCCAACCTGAACACAGAGGGAAAGCATTAGTAGACAACTTAAACTGCAGCAAGTCTAGATTGTCTCAAAGACAGTGTTGGTCTGTATATATATTCACACCCAGCCCAACACCCCACCAGAGACTGAGAGTACCACACCAGACAAAGACCACCAGTGCACTAGTCTAGGACAACACCAGGACAATACAGCCCCTGCTCCTCAACACTGGTTCCAGGACAATAGAGCCCCTGCTCCTCCGACCCTGGTTCCAGGACAATAGAGCCCCTGCTCCTCCGACCCTGATTCCAAATCAACCCCTAGACTCCTACACTGCTGGCTGATTCCAAATCAACCCCTAGACTCCTACACTGCTGGCTGATTCCAAATCAACCCCTAGACTCCTACACTGCTGGCTGATTCCAAATCAACCCCTAGACTCCTACACTGCTGGCTGATTCCAAATCAACCCCTAGACTCCTACACTGCTGGCTGATTCCAAATCAACCCCTAGACTCCTACACTGCTGGCTGATTCCAAATCAACCCCTAGACTCCTACACTGCTGGCTGATTCCAAATCAACCCCTAGACTCCTACACTGCTGGCTGATTCCAAATCAACCCCTAGACTCCTACACTGCTGGCTGATTCCAAATCAACCCCTAGACTCCTACACTGCTGGCTGATTCCAAATCAACCCCTAGACTCCTACACTGCTGGCTGATTCCAAATCAACCCCTAGACTCCTACACATTAGTGCTTCATGTAGCCTGGGGCAGAAAGAATTGGATAGGCCCTGAAGCCTGCCAGTGGGCAAGGTGGTGGAGTCCTTAATATATAGCTAATTATCCAGTCCTTTCAGCGCAAATAGACGTGGCTAGGAGGCATATTCAGTAGTGCACACTGTAACAAAACGCTTTGCAAAAGAAAATGTCTATTATTTTACAATGATGTTGTCCTTTTTAATCTAGTTTGATTTGCGGTGTTGTTAAAACAAGAGTAACAAGTGATCCAACTAGGTCTAGCCCAGTTGTTGTTTGCAAGTAAAACAAATGAGGTAAGTGAGGGTATGAGCCCTTATCATAACCTACCCTGATGGAAGTTGGACACACACACACACACACAGGCCTGCATCAGTTTCTGTGTCACAAACATGACCTTGCTCTATCTCACCCCCAATGAATCAGCTGAAGCTGAATAAAGGAAAATAATCAATGAAAAACAGACAAAATACCATCCATCATGTTATCTAGGTTAGGCCACGGACAGTTTGTAATGTCCATGCATTTTATTTGATAATATCTTATAAACTTGTTAGGCCCCTATCCACCTGGACCAGAGGCCAGTTTGATCTCAGCCGAGAGTCGAAAGGGATGAGCAGCAGCACTTTCATCCATACACTACATACAAACCACCAGAACATGTCATAACATGGCCAATCTGACAACTAGTAGCGACGACAGTCAATAGGGATTGGAGTAGATAGCTGATACAACAACACTCCAGTGAAAATAGTGTTCCGCGCAGTTCCATCGCGTTAACGTTTTCAAGAGGGACTGATAACAACTGAAATGCATTACACACAGTTATATTATAATACCGGTGGTGAACATGTTGAGAGATCAGTCAATACAATATATGTCAAGTCAGCCATTGCCTCTGGCAGATCGTGAGTTATCAGTCAAATTGGACATTTAGAGACACTATATTCAGCTTTGGTACTTAGCTTATTGTTACAGACAGACCGCTTCCTGGTTGACTTCTGCACAACCAAACGTTATGTCTGTAGCTTGACAAAAGGTCGACAACATTGGACTCAAAACCTTTCCAGCTGGCTTAGCTAGTGGTTATGATCACCCAAATTAAGGTGGTTTATATCACCAACAAGAACAATTGACGTGTGTAGTATCTCATAGATATACTCTGATAAAAATATATCTGCGCATTGATAAGTTACATTCAAACGGGACAATTTGTTCCAACGTTTGCTAGAATCAGCTGGCGAAAACGGAACAGCTGACGTTGGATCGAGTCTACCGTTGGAGTTATTAGCCAGCTAGCAAATGCCATGTAAGCTTGCTATAAACAATGTTTTAAAAAAAGCTAAAATAACAGATGAGGAAAATAAATACTATTAACTGTTTTATATTAGAAACTTACCCAAATAAATATCTCCAAACGAACCACTTCCAATTTTTCTGCCCAGTCTGTATCGGTTTCCCACTCTCAATTCCATGATTGACAATTTATAGCTAGCAAGCTAGCTCAAAATCCACCAAAAAATATGTTTCAGCAAAAGTCCAAGAAAGTTTTAGTCCAAATATATTTTTTAAAGGCAAAATTATTTCCAGAAACGGTTTATTTTTCTCTCTTCTTTCTGCTTCCCGTAGTCTATATCCGGATATAGTAACACTGTCCCTAGCTACAATCCAACAAACTATCTTTCACCTCTCTTTTTAAAACAATCCTAATGTCATAAAATCATAATAATGGGTTTGTTTTGAAGGTTAACGTGTGTAGTTTATGCTCTTGCTATTTTCGATATCATCCCGAATTGCTTTTCCCGAAGATGAAGATGGATTTTTGAATACGTTGCCCTTGTATTTTTTTGCTATGTTCTTTCACCACTGTCTCTGCGTCTGGCTTTTTCCACATAGTTAATATGCGACTTCTCGTCGTTCAGCAATCTGTTGTACGTCGGTGTCGTCACTTCCCTTAGCAACGGCTGGCCATGGCAAATATCTGGCATGGGGGAGGGGAGCTGGGGCTGGGGCTGGGTTTGCCTTGACACAATAATAACAAAGCCAGGGTTGAATCAATTTCCTTTGTCCAGCATGACATGTAAAAGCTAGCATGAGTATTATCTAACTGTCATGTTCACAGTGTGTGTTTTGTCGTTTTTAATAACCTCTACAACAAACGTTTATGTTGAGATGAAATTATTGCACAGTATATTGAGACACACATCAATCTACAGTAATTTTTTAATGTATTTAATGAATTGACATTGTGTAATAGTTAGGCCTACATAAGAAATAAGACAAATATATAATTTAAAACATAAAAATCTCAATCTCAACCTCTTTGTAAACATTAAAAAGGACATGTTGATCAATCAGGGAGTCTGGGTGTGTCTTTAGGCATTGGATGACAAGGAGATGGCCTGTAAAACCAGGTGAAACCGGATTCCCTGTTAGTGTAACCCCAATGGAACCCTATCATAGTCTAAATAGTGCACTACTTTAGGTCAAAAGTAATGTACTATATGGAATGTGGTGCCATTTGGGACGCACACCCTGTGTGTAAACCCCAGTCTGTGTATCTGGTTAAAACAGGAAAGGCATAAAAACACTACAGCATCACTTGAATAACAACATCCTGTCAGCCTGTTCCACACAGCAACACTTCCTGGTTCAAGAGAAGTGGTACAAAATAAGAAACACACACAATTTTTTTTTTACAAAGGAAACACAAATTGTTGTCAGAGTGAACCCACGCCCACTGTCATTTAAGCTACGTGTGCATTTCTACTTTGTACATTCTTCCACTGCAAATCTACCATTCCAGTGTTTTACTTGCTATATTGTATTTACTTTGCCACCATAGCCTTTTTTGCCTTTACCTCCCTTCTCACCTCATTTGCTCACATTGTATATAGACTTGTTTATACTGTATTATTGACTGTATGTTTGTTTTTACTCCATGTGTAACTCTGTGTCGTTGTATGTGTCGAACTGCTTTGCTTTATCTTGGCCAGGTCGCAATTGTAAATGAGAACTTGTTCTCAACTTGCCTACCTGGTTAAATAAAGGTTAAATAAATAAATAAATACAAATGTATATATTTTTTCATGTAGTTCTCTCCTTGAGCTGTTCTGGTCTATTAATGTTCTGTATTATGTCATGTTTTGTGTTGGACACCAGGAAGAGTAGCTTCTGCTTTCGCAACAGCTAATGGGGATCCTAATAAAATACCAAACACCATTCTCCAATTGTCTGATAAAGTGACAACCCTGGTACACATAGATATCATATCTACCAGTCTACATACACAGTTGTTGTTGAAGAGGGTTCTCTCTGCTACCCCACGGCAAGTGGTACCTATGCACCAAGTCTAGAACCAACAGGACCCTGAACAGCTTCTACCTCTAAGTCATAAGACTGCTAAATAGTTTGTTAAATGGTTAACTAATAGCTACCCAGACTATCTGCGTAGCTATTAGGGGCTCCCAAGTGGCGCAGCGGTCTAAGACACTGCATCTCAGTGCATCTCAGAACAGTCCCTGGTTCAAATCCAGGCTGTATCACACCTGGCTGTGATTGGGGGTGTACAATTGGCCCAGGGTAGACAGTTGTTGTAAATAAGAATTTGTTATTAACTGACTTGCCCAGTTAAATGAAAAAGAAATCTGCATTGACCCTTTTTACAGCAACTCTTTTGACTCATCACATACACTGCTGCTACTGTTTATTATCTATCCTGTTGTCTAGTCACTTCATCCCTACCTATATGTACATATCTACCTCTTGGTCGATATCTACGGCTTGGTACTGGTACCCCGTGTATATAGCCAAGTTATCATGACTCATTGTGTATTAATTCCTTGTGTTATTAATTCTCTGTGTGTTGTTGGGAAGGACCCGTAAGTAAATATTTCACTGTTCGTCTACACCTGTTGTTTATTAAGCATTTGACAAATAACATTTTTATTTTATTTTATATGCCCTCATCTGCCCTCACCCCACCAACGGAAAAGTACAAACTATACTAAATATTTACACAGAAGTTTCCCTGCTGCTCCTAGTTCTTAGTAACATCTCTCAGCCCTCTCTGTCAATATACTTTTCCACCCTGCTTTGCCAGCTCAGGAATACAACCAACAAGTTAATAGTCTCATTTCACAGCCGCTCAGTTAGTGCCAGAGAACCCCCCCCATGGGACCTCTCATAACACACATGATCAATGCCCTCTGTTAGTTCTGACATAACTGGGTGGAAACCAAGAGGCACAAACTCCACTTATCACTCCAGTTATCCAATGATTTACTTTTTACAATCATGGCTTCTAGGAATGGCCATCAAGAGGTGTAAAAAGGAATGAGGAAAGGAGGAGGAGGTATGGGAGTGTCCGAAAACAACCCCACTTATATCCAGTACTACTGTCCTATCATGACGTCTATTTCATTCAAGTAACAGTTCACAGTCATCCACCCGTACTGCGATAAGACTTGAATCTGTCAGTCCATCTGGTGTAGGAAGTATCTGTCAGGACATGTTGTCATGACGTAGCCGTGACGTCGCCGGAGCAATGACTCAGCTCGCCCCTCCAGGCTCCAACACTTTAAAAGACCAGGGCATGCTGGGTAAATCAACCACTCAATCAAACTGTCCGAGTCCCAAATGGCACCCTATTATATATGCAGTACATTGGTTTTGACCAGAGCCCATACGGGTAGTGTATAGGGATTGGGACTAGGGTGTCATTTGGGCCAGATGTAACTGAGGAGATTCAAATGTCTCAGTCAGTGAGCGAGCGAGGCTTCACACAACCAGCCAGGCATGAGGACTGGGCTGTTATGAGTCATCCTGGTGTTGGCAGTTGATGTTATTCTTTAATAACACAGACCCCAAAGCAAATCAGGGTGGAGAAAACAGGTCTATTCAAATAGGACAAATCATGCCTGGAAGTAGATGGTCATTCTCCCCTGTCCTCAGTGATTATCTCCTGTGGTTCTCTCCTGTGGTTCTCTCTTGTGGTTCTCTCCAGTGGTTCTCTCCTGTGGTTCTCTCCAGTGGTTCTCTCCTGTGGTTCTCTCCAGTGGTTCTCTCCTGTGGTTCTCTCCAGTGGTTCTCTCCAGTGGTTCTCTCCTGTGGTTCTCTCCAGTGGTTCTCTCCTGTGGTTCTCTCCTGTGGTTCTCTCCTGTGGTTCTCTCCAGTGGTTCTCTCCTGTGGTTCTCTCCTGTGGTTGATCTCCTGTGGTTCTCTCCTGTGGTTCTCTCCTGTGGTTGATCTCCTGTGGTTCTCTCCTGTGGTTCACTCCTGTGGTTGATCTCCTGTGGTTCAGGGGACTTCAATAGGAATGACTTCAATAGGAATGACTTCCAGTTCTATTACCCTCGGCTGTCAGGGGACTTCAATAGGAATAACTTCAATAGGAATGACTTCAGTAGGAATGACTTTAATAGGAATGACTTCAATAGGAATAACTTCCAGTTCTATTACCCACGGCTGTCAGGGGACTTCAATAGGAATGACTTCAATAGGAATGACTTCAATAGGAATGACTTCAATAGGAATGACTTCAATAGGAATGACTTCCAGTTCTATTACCCACAGCTGTCAGGAACTTCAATAGGAATAACTTCAATAGGAATGACTTCAATAGGAATGACTTCAATAGGAATAACTTCAGTAGGAATGACTTCAATAGGAATGACTTCAATAGGAATAACTTCAATAGGAATAACTTCAGTAGGAATTACTTCAATAGGAATGACTTCTATAGGAATAAATTCCACTTATATTACCCATGGCTGTCAGGGACTTCAATAGGAATGACTTCAATAGGAATAACTTCAATAGGAATAACTTCAGTAGGAATGACTTCAATAGGAATGACTTCCAGTTCTATTACCCACGGCTGTCAGAGGACTTCAATAGGAATGACTTCCAGTTCTATTACCCACGGCTGTCAGGGACTTCAATAGGAATGACTTCAATAGGAATAACTTCAATAGGAATAACTTCAGTAGGAATGACTTCAATAGGAATGACTTCCAGTTCTATTACCCTCGGCTGTCAGGGACTTCAATAGGAATGACTTCAATAGGAATAACTTCAATAGGAATAACTTCAATAGGAATGACTTCAATAGGAATGACTTCCAGTTCTATTACTCACAGCTGTCAGGGGACTTCAATAGGAATAACTTCAATAGGAATGACTTCAATAGGAATGACTTCAATAGGAATGACTTCCAGTTCTATTACCCTCGGCTGTCAGGGACTTCAATAGGAATGACTTCAATAGGAATGACTTCAATAGGAATAACTTCAATAGGAATGACTTCAATAGGAATAACTTCAATAGGAATGACTTCAATAGGAATGACTTCAATAGGAATGACTTCAATAGGAATAACTTCAATAGGAATGACTTCAATAGGAATAACTTCCAGTTCTATTGCCCACGGCTGTCAGGGACTTCAATAGGAATGACTTCAATAGGAATGACTTCAATAGGAATAACTTCAATAGGTATGACTTCAATAGGAATAACTTCCAGTTCCATTACCCATGGCTGGCAGGGGACTTCAATAGGAATAACAGTTCCATTACCCATGGCTGGCAGCATGTGATACTGTGTTTCCTCTGTGCTTCCCGGCTCGGCTTTCCCTTCCCTCTAAGTGAATTTACAGTGATCATCCGGATCCATTCTGCTCCAGCAGATATATGACTGTGTCCCAAATGGCACCCTATTCCCTGTATAGTGCACTAAATTTGAACCTGAGCCCAGAGGCCCCTATGGGCTTCGTCATAAGTAGTGCACTATACAGGGAATAGGATGCCATTTGGGACACAATAGGATATAATCCCCAGAGAGTACAGCTGCTGTCTGTTTAATCTGGCTCTGCCAACACACACAATGGGTTTAGTACAGAGCTTTGATATTACCACCATGATTAATTTAAAATGCCCTAATTAAAATGAAAGTGTGCACATGAATTGTGAACACACACACACACACACACACACACACACACACACACACACACACACACACACACACACACACACACACACACACGGAGCAGAAGGCTGGACACATTGTTTTAGAGGATTTTCTTATAGTCCATTCACAGTAGTGATGTCACAAAAATTATCCCCACTTCATGATTATTTCCTGTATCTAACAGACCAATCAGAGTTGATATAGAAGGTGGTTACATAGACCACATGGCTAAAGGATATATACAGTGGGGCAAAAAAGTATTTAGTCAGCCACCAATTGTGCAAGTTCTCCCACTTAAAAAGATGAGAGAGGCCTGTAATTTTCATCATAGGTACACTTCAACTATAACAGACAAAATGAGGGAAAAAAATCCAGAAAATCACATTGTAGGATTTTTAATGAATTTATTTGCAAATTATGGTGGAAAATTAGTATTTGGTCACCTACAAACAATAAAGATTTCTGGCTCTCACAGACCTGTAACTTCTTCTTTAAGATGCTCCTCTGTCCTCCACTCATTACCTGTATTAATGGCACCTGTTTGAACTTGTTATCAGTATAAAAGACACCTGTCCACAACCTCAAACAGTCACACTCCAAACTCCACTATGGCCAAGACCAAAGAGCTGTGAAAGGACACCAGAAACAAAATTGTAGACCTGCACCAGGCTGGGAAGACTGAATCTGCAGTAGGTAAGCAGCTTGGTTTGAAGAAATCAACTGTGGGAGCAATTATTAGGAAATGGAAGACATACAAGACCACTGATAATCTCCCTCGATCTGGGGCTCCATGCAAGATCTCACCCCGTGCGGTCAAAATGATCACAAGAACGGTGAGCAAAAATCCCAGAACCACATGGGGGAACTAGTGAATGACCTGCAGAGAGCTGGGGCCAAAGTAACAAAGCCTACCATCAGTAACACACTACGCCGCCAGGGACTCAAATCCTGCAGTGCCAGACGTGTCCCCCTGCTCAAGCCAGTACATGTCCAGGCCCATCTGAAGTTTGCTGGAGAGCATTTGGATGATCCAGAAGAAGATTGGGAGAATGTCATATACCTACTGTGAAGCATCGGGGTGGAAACATCATGCTTTGGGGCTGTTTTTCTGCAAAGGGACCAGGACGACTGATCCATGTGAAGGAAAGAATGAATGGGGCCATGTATCGTGAGATTTTGAGTGAAAACCTCCTTCCATCAGCAAGGGCATTGAAGATGAAACGTGGCTGGGTCTTTCAGCATGACAATGATCCCAAACACACCGCCCGGGCAACGAAGGTGTGGCTTCGTAAGAAGCATTTCAAGGTCCTGGAGTGGCCTAGCCAGTCTCCAGATCTCAACCCCATAGAAAATCTTTGGAGGGAGTTGAACGTCCGTGTTGCCCATCAACAGCCCCAAAACATTACTGCTCTAGAGGAGATCTGCATGGAGGAATGGGCCAAAATACCAGCAACAGTGCGTGAAAACCTTGTGAAGACTTACAGAAAACGTTTGACCTCTGTCATTGCCAACAAAGGGTATATAACAAAGTATTGAGATACACTTTTGTTATTGACCAAATACTTATTTTCCACCATAATTTGCAAATAAATTAATAAAAAATCCTACAATGTGATTATCTGGATTTTTTCTCATTTTGTCTGTCATCGTTGAAGTGTACCTATGATGAAAATTACAGGCCTCTCTCATCTTTTTAAGTGGGAGAACTTGCATAATTGGTGGCTGACTAAATACTTTTTTTGCCCCACTGTATTGTCTACTGCATTTAGAGAACAAAGCAATATGGATTAATTTAGTTGGGATTCGTTGTAATAACGATTTAATCCAGAAGTATGTTTTTTTTTTTGTGAAGGAAGAAACACTTACTAAAATAATCGCCATAGATACCGTTGGACTAATTAATTTGTATTCTACTGGATGGCCTAAAGAGTAATAAAGTAATGACTGAACTGAATGAATATGCTAAACTGGTCCCCAGTGTGTAGACTCAGTTTCATGCTCTGTGGATTCAGACCTCTCCTTTTGTCCTCTGCTCTCTGAGCCACACATTTAGAAGAAGACATTTGTTTTTGTAAGGTAGGTAAGTGTTCTGATTTGCACATTGAAACATGCTACCTTCTGCAAGGTTTTACAAGCTGTCGAGGAACTAAGACACGTTGCAGTATAGGACATAACGACATTGAACGAGATGATATGTCATTCCTGCCCAAAGGCCTGAATTTAAAGCTACTCTCTCTGTTCCTTTCTTTTTCCTCAAATCTTAGCAATGTCCATTCAATTGACTTGTTTGTCCTAAAACCTAGATCATCTTAGTTGTGCTTACTTCACACACCCTGTTCATGCAAAAACGAACTCTAAAATGGGGAGGTTTGTACATTTCGTGTCGACCAATCAACCTACAGGTTGTTTTAGAGTTTTAGAGTGAATGGACAAGTCAACAACAAGCTCAACACCAACTACAGTACTGTTGACATTACATATACAGATGGGCCTTGGACATCTGTCTGTGTAGTGTGTAGTGTGTGTGTGTGTGTGTGTGTGTGTGTGTGTGTGTGTGTGTGTGTGTGTGTGTGTGTGTGTGTGTGTGTGTGTGTGTGTGTGTGTGTGTGTGTGTGTGTGTGTGTGTGTGTGTGTGCGCATGTTGGCCATTGTTCCTGGCCCTGGATGGTGTGTTTCAAGAAGGGGGTCAGCATGAAATTCGATCACCTTGGTTACACCACACGCACAGATACTCTCTGATCGTACATGCTGATTGGCTATAAGGTAACCAATGCCTGAGGCCACTGCTGTAAGTATTCTAATTCCATGGGTATCTCTCGGCCATAGCCTTCTATCGCAATACAAGACTGTCACATGGCTCCTAGGCTTGACTTGACACAGAGACATTACATAATGAAAGTACTCTGTCAGTCACGTTGAATCCAATGCGCTGGAAGTCTATTAGCGAGCTGTACCAAAACAATACGCACTCCCTTGTAAACCAAAACAATACGCACTCCCTTGTAAACCAAAACAATACGCACTCCCTTGTAAACCAAAACAATACGCACTCCCTTGTAAACCAAAACAATACGCACTCCCTTGTAAACCAAAACAATACTCCCTTGTAAACCAAAACAATACGCACTCCCTTGTGAACCAAAACAATACACAACCCCTTGTAAACCAAAACAATACGCACCCCCTTGTAAACCAAAACAATACACACTCCCTTGTAAACCAAAACAATACGCACCCCCTTGTAAACCAAAACAATACGCACTCCCTTGTAAACCAAAACAATACGCACTCCCTTGTAAACCAAAACAATACGCACTCCCTTGTAAACCAAAGCAATACGCACCCCCTTGTAAACCAAAACAATACACACTACCTTGTAAACCAAAACAATTACACACCCCCTTGTAAACCAAAACAATACTCCCTTGTAAACCAAAACAATACGCACTCCCTTGTAAACCAAAACAATACGCACTCCCTTGTAAACCAAAACAATACTCCCTTGTAAACCCTCTCAAAGTACTGGCAGAACCAAACACACTGCCAGGTAGAAATGTAGGGTCTTAATTTCATCACTCTTTTGTTGATGAGAATTTTTCTGCACCGCAGGACATGCAGATGAGATTCATGATTGACATAAATTCACTGAAAACCTGTTATAAAACTGGTTATATATTAACAATGTTGTACTTTTCATGTAGCCTAATTTTGGCCAGCTAATAAATCAAATCAAATCAAATCTAATTGTAGCGGCATAGGCAAGATACAGTAGATGGTATTGAGTGCAGTATATACATATGAGATGAGTATGTAAACAAAGTAGCATAGTTAAAGTGGCTAGTGATACATGTATTACATAAAGATGCAGTAGATGATATAGAGTACAGTATATACATATACATATGAGATGAATAATGTAGGGTATGTAAACATTATATTAGGTAGCATTGTTTAAAGTGGCTAGTGATATATTTTACATCATTTCCCATCAATTCCCATTATTAAAGTGGCTGGAGTTGAGTCAGTGATTTGGGAGCAGCCACTCAATGTTAATAGCTTTACCACCAGTCAAGCAACATTTTGAAGTAAACGTTCAAACCCTGTTGCTGCAGGTAGTTGCAGAGGAGATCAGAGGGAGACACATTGTAACAACATATCCAACTCACACTGTACAAAGAGACAGTAGTTACACAGTAGTTACACAGTAGTTACACACTCTCTCTCTCTCTCTCTCTCTCTCTCTCTCTCTCTCTCTCTCTCTCTCTCTCTCTCTCTCTCTCTCCCTCTCTCTCTCTCTCTCTCCCTCTCTCTCTCTCTCTCTCTCTCTCTCTCTCTCTCTCTCTCTCTCTCTCAAAAGTAGTGCACTATGTAGGGAATAGTGTGCCATTTTGGACACAGACTATTCAAATGTATATCTCCCCACAGACCATGTAGGGACCCTTTAGACCATGTAGGGCCCTTTAGACCATGTAGGTCCCTTTAGACCATGTAGGTCCCTTTAGACCATGCAGGGCCCTTTAGACCATGTAGGGCCCTTTAGACCATGCAGGGTGCCATTTGGGACTCATCCCGAGTCCCCATACATTCCTGCATCCTTCATAGTTTAATTCCGGTGTCTATACCTGACAGTCCAAATGCATGCTGGGGCTGGGTTCTATGGTGAATAGACTATGAGAGTGTTTTCTCAAGGGACCTTGTGTGTTTTGGCACAAGTGCAAAAGAAAAAGATAAAGTCAGCCAACAGAGTCCCATGAGTTAAAAACTAAACACTAGACAGATTTATACCAAACCTTTGATGGGGGCTTGAGATGTCTGATTATGGTTGTCTTCCATGATGCTCAGATACACCCCAACCTGAGAACTCTGTTCTGACACCTCTTCCATGATGCTCAGATACACCCCAACCTGAGAACTCTGTTCTGACACCTCTTCCATGATGCTCAGATACACCCCAACCTGAGAACTCTGCTCTGACACCTCTTCCATGATGCTCAGATACACCCCAACCTGAGAACTCTGTTCTGACACCTCTTCCATGATGCTCAGACCTGACACCCCAACCTGAGAACTCTGTTCTGACACCTCTTCCATGATGCTCAGACCCGACACCCCAACCTGAGAACTCTGTTCTGACACCTCTTCCATGATGCACAGACCCGACACCCCAACCTGAGAACTCTGTTCTGACACCTCTTCCATGATGCTCAGACCCGACACCCCAACCTGAGAACTCTGTTCTGACACCTCTTCCATGATGCACAAACCTGACACCCCAACCTGAGAACTCTGTTCTGACACCTCTTCCATGATGCTCAGACCTGACACCCCAACCTGAGAACTCTGTTCTGACACCTCTTCCATGATGCTCAGACCTGACACCCCAACCTGAAAACTCTGTTCTGACACCTCTTCCATGATGCTCAGACCTGACACCCCAACCTGAGAACTCTGTTCTGACACCTCTGGTCTCTTGGCCCCTCCCACCCCTACAGGAGGGCAGGTTCCGCTCAGCCCAGTCCAAGCACTTCTCTGTCCTGGCATCCCAATGGTGGAACCAGCTTCCCCCTGATGCTAGGACAACAGAGTCCCTGCCCATCTTCTGAAAACATCTGAAACCCTACTTCTTCAACGAGTATCTTAAATAATCCCACAGCACCCCGACTCGCAGCCTCTCCTCACCCCAACCCCCTCCAAAAAAGGATTTTTTATTAAAAAAGCCTTTCTTCCCCCTCTTACTAGCTCTGACTTAGCTGATAGCTACTTTACTGAGGAACAATGTACTTGCTACGGCTGTGATATGTGTTTGTCTCACCTAGCTATTTTACGTTGAATACACTAACTGTACGTGGCTTTTATTTCACTTAGCCCTGTATTGTTGGACCTCAGAGCTTATGATTGTCACTGTACCCTGTAATTACATGGTCAACCCTGTACATGTGACTGATAAACTCTCTAATCTAATCTAATTAGAGCATCTGGGGCCTACTGGTTGGAGCGTTGGGCCAGTAACCGAAAGGTTGCTAGATTGAATCCCCGAGCCGACAAGGTAAATCTGTTGTTCTGGCACTGAACGAGGCAGTTAACCCACTGTTCCTATGCTGTCATTGTAAATAAGAACTGACTTCCCAAGTTAAATATTTTATTATTATTTATTTTTTATCTGGGGGGGGGGGGGGTGCAACTCAATATTAGGAAGGTGTTCTTAATGTTTTATACACTGTGTTTACGTGACCTTTTGAATGACTGGCATGTCAGTATGACAAGGGGGTTTATATTGCCATCTAGTGGCCGGTATGAGATCAAAAATCCACCAGAGCCAAAAATCCATGCCGGGTTTTCTGTCCAACAGCACGACTAACGGCAGTCGCTGTCAAAAAACACCTTCCACGTGATCGCCTTATCTCAGCTGTCATTCGTTGGTCGAAGCACACGCTTTGAACAACATCACAACTGCAGCCAATCGCAGGAAACAAGGAAATGTTTCTTTCGCGCTCTGTCCCGAACATGAGCAATGCAACATCCTGCCGTTGATGCATGTTTATGTCTTCCGTTCAGTCATAGACTTCTAACTCATATTTCTCACCATGGACGGTGCATTGACTACTGAGCATCAGGAGGATGGGTCTTTGCGGAGGAGAAAGACAGAAGACGAAGGAGAGGATCAGATCGGGAGCAAGTTGTCAAAAACGGAAACCACAGGGTAACTTTTTTTTTGACAGCTGCCACTTCGTAGGTTGTGTCGGCCTCCCTCTGGGCCGCTGATCAGTAGAGTTGTTTAAGTTCACAGAGCACACAACCCACATTTTACAGCAGATAGAATAAACATAATGATTTAATCAATCACATGCAATGATAAATAAAATGGGTGAAAGGAATACACTACTGAATTTCAAATCTAAGCTTGGCTTCACCCATGGTCTCTGTTTGGTACTGTACTCTATGGTACTGTACTGTACTGTACTGTACTCTATGGTACTGTGCTGTACTGTACTCTATGGTACTGTACTGTACTCTATGGTACTGTACTGTATGGTACTGTACTGTACTCTATGGTACTGTACTCTACTCTATGGTACTGTACTCTATGGTACTGTACTGTACTCTATGGTACTGTACTCTATGGTACTGTACTCTACTCTATGGTACTGTACTCTATGGTACTGTACTGTACTGTATGGTACTGTACTCTATGGTACTGTACTCTATGGTACTGTACTCTATGGTACTGTACTGTACTCTATGGTACTGTACTCTACTCTATGGTACTGTACTCTACTCTATGGTACTGTACTCTACTCTATGGTACTCTACTCTATGGTACTGTACTCTATGGTACTGTACTCTACTCTATGGTACTGTACTCTATGGTACTGTACTCTACTCTATGGTACTGTACTGTACTCTATGGTACTGTACTCTATGGTACTGTACTGTACTCTATGATACTGTACTCTATGGTACTGTACTGTACTCTATGGTACTGTACTGTATGGTACTGTACTGTACTCTGTGGTACTGTATCTATGATACTGTACTCTATGGTACTGTACTGTACTCTATGGTACTGTACTGTATGGTACTGTACTCATTGGTACTGTACTCATTGGTACTGTACTCATTGGTACTGTACTCATTGGTACTGTACTGTACATTCTAAATGTATTGTCATTCATATTTCACCAGTTTGGAGTCTTGCTTGGATGAGCCAGTTGAGTTGAGAAGTGTTCATGAAGTCATCAAGTATGGAGCCTCGTCTCTGCCAGGTTGGTACAGAGTATAGACTGTCTACAGAGTATAGACTGTCTACAGAATATAGACTGTATAGACTGTATACAGAGTATAGACTGAATAGACTGTATAACAGTACAGAGTATAGACTGTATACAGAGTATAGACTGTATAACAGTACAGAGTATAGACTGTATACAGAGTATAGACTGTATACAGAGTATAGACTGTATAACAGTACAGAGTATAGACTGTATAACAGTACAGAGTATAGACTGTATAACAGTACAGAGTATAGACTGTATAACAGTACAGAGTATAGACTGTATAACAGTACAGAGTATAGACTGTATCAGAGTATAGACTGTATAGACTGTATAACAGTACAGAGTACAGAGTACAGACTGTATACATAATATAGACTGTATCAGAGTATAGACTGTATAACAGTACAGAGTATAGACTGTATAACAGCACAGAGTATAGACTGTATACATAATATAGACTGTATAACAGTACAGAGTATAGACTGTATAACAGTACAGAGTATAGACTGTATCAGAGTATAGACTGTATACAGTACAGAGTATAGACTGTATCACAGTACAGAGTATAGAGTATAGACTGTATACATAATATAGACTGTATAACAGTACAGAGTATAGACTGTATACAGTACAGAGTATAGACTGTATCACAGTACAGAGTATAGAGTATAGACTGTATACATAATATAGACTGTATAACAGTACAGAGTATAGACTGTATACAGTACAGAGTATAGACTGTATAACAGTACAGAGCCTCTGAGTTTCAGAAGGGTTTTCATCCTTAGGAAATGACAGGACAGTGGAATGATGAAATAGCTCTAACACTCAGGTTATAGTGATACTGTCCCTGTTCGTTCTGCTCACCCAGGTTGTTTGGTCGCCAGGCCGACCTGAAGACACAGTCATCAACCGTATTCAGTGAAAACTCAAATGTTACCTCAAGCACAAAGAACGAACCAATCTGTGCCTTTCCCTTTACAGCTAAGCATTATGACCCGGACACCACCGAGCCAATCAGTTCCGGCCTTCAGTCCCTGGAGGAGCTGTTGTCGTGGAAACGCAGCGATGCCAACCCCTTCAACGTGGCGACGGTGCCCCTGGCCAATCGGGAGCCTTCTCTGGCCAGCACGCCGCACCGGACTCTGGTGAGTCACGACATGATGGGCGGATACCTGGATGACAGGTAGGTTGACCTCTCACCTCTGAACTCTCACCTGTGAAACAATGAACTGCCACCAGTAGACTTTGTTTGCACACGATAGGCTATTACTAAATTCTCACATAACAACGAACTCATTGTGTTGGAAGTCCCTTTTTTGGATAAAAAGTGTTTTGCTAAGTGGTACGACTAAATTCCCTCTCACCTTTGACCCCTGACCTCTCCCCTCAGGTTTCTGCAGGGAGCAGAGTCGGATGCTCCCTATGTGTTCTACCACTGGCAGTACATTGACGTGTTTAACTACTTCAGCCACAACACGGTGACCATCCCCCCGTCCGTCTGGACCAACGCTGCTCACAGACACGGAGTCATCGTCCTGGGTGAGACTCAACGGGGCCACGTCCCAATAATCTCTCTGTCCTCCTGAACATGTGTGTACTTGTTCACTACTCCCCACGAATGGGAAAACATTGGATTGGTATAGAGATTGGGGGTAGAGAGGGGAGTTTTTTTTTTATAACAGTCATTTCCTGTACACTACTGGTTTCCACCAGTCTGTTCTCTGCCTTCACTCAGAGGAAGTGTTGTCTACCACTCAGAGGAAGTGTTGTCTACCACTCAGAGGAAGTGTTGTCTACACTCAGAGGAAGTGTTGTCTACACTCAGAGGAAGTGTTGTCTACCACTCAGAGGAAGTGTTGTCTACCACTCAGAGGAAGTGTTGTCTACACTCAGAGGAAGTGTTGTCTACACTCAGAGGAAGTGTTGTCTACACTCAGAGGAAGTGTTGTCTACCACTCAGAGGAAGTGTTGTCTTCACTCAGAGGAAGTGTTGTCTACACTCAGAGGAAGTGTTGTCTACACTCAGAGGAAGTGTTGTCTACCACTCATAGGAAGTGTTGTCTACACTCAGAGGAAGTGTTGTCTACCACTCAGAGGAAGTGTTGTCTACCACTCAGAGGAAGTGTTGTCTACCACTCAGAGGAAGTGTTGTCTCCCACTCAGAGGAAGTGTTGTCTACACTCAGAGGATGTGTTGTCTACACTCAGAGGAAGTGTTGTCTACCACTCAGAGGAAGTGTTATCTACACTCAGAGGAAGTGTTGTCTACACTCAGAGGAAGTGTTGTCTACACTCAGAGGAAGTGTTGTCTACCACTCAGAGGAAGTGTTGTCTACCACTCAGAGGAAGTGTTGTCTACCACTCAGAGGAAGTGTTGTCTACCACTCAGAGGAAGTGTTGTCTACCACTCAGAGGAAGTGTTGTCTACCACTCAGAGGAAGTGTTGTCTACACTCAGAGGAAGTGTTGTCTACCACTCAGAGGAAGTGTTGTCTACCACTCAGAGGAAGTGTTTTCTACCACTCAGAGGAAGTGTTGTCTACACTCAGAGGAAGTGTTGTCTACCACTCAGAAGAAGTGTTGTCTCCCACTCAGAGGAAGTGTTGTCTACACTCAGAGGAAGTGTTGTCTACCCCTCAGAGGAAGTGTTGTCTACCACTCAGAGGAAGTGTTGTCTACACTCAGAGGAAGTGTTGTCTCCCACTCAGAGGAAGTGTTGTCTACCACTCAGAGGAAGTGTTGGAGAGACGCTGCTCTACTTTCTCAGCCAGTCGAGAGGTTTAGTTTCACTTTTAAAACCTCTATTGTTTGTGACCTTCAGGCTTTAGTCTGTGTGTGTGTGTGTGTGTGTGTGTGTGTGTGTGTGTGTGTGTGTGTGTGTCGGAGTGACTCTCACTGTGTATGTGTGTCGGAGTGACTGTCTCACTGTGTATGTGACTGTGTGTGTGTGTCGGAGGGACTGTCTCACTGTGTACGTGACTGTGTGTGTATGTGTGTGTCGGAGTGACTGTCTCACTGTGTGTGTGTGTGTGTGTGTCGGAGTGACTCTCACTGTGTATGTGTGTCGGAGTGACTGTCTCACTGTGTATGTGACTGTGTGTGTGTGTCGGAGTGACTGTCTCACTGTGTGTGTGTGTGTGTGTGTGTGTGTGTGTGTGTGTGTGTGTGTGTGTGTCGGAGTGACTCTCACTGTGTATGTGTGTCGGAGTGACTGTCTCACTGTGTATGTGACTGTGTGTGTGTGTCGGAGTGACTGTCTCACTGTGTACGTGACTGTGTGTGTATGTGTGTGTCGGAGTGACTGTCTCACTGTGTGTGTGTGTGTGTGTGTGTCGGAGTGACTGTCTCACTGTGTACGTGACTGTGTGTGTGTGTGTGTCGGAGTGACTCTCACTGTGTATGTGACTGTGTGTGTATGTGTGTGTCGGAGTGACTGTCTCACTGTGTGTGTGTGTGTGTGTGTGTGTCGGAGTGACTGTCTCACTGTGTACGTGACTGTGTGTGTGTGTGTGTCGGAGTGACTCTCACTGTGTATGTGACTGTGTGTGTGTGTCGGAGTGACTGTCTCACTGTGTACGTGACTGTGTGTGTATGTGTGTGTCGGAGTGACTGTCTCACTGTATGTGTGTGTGTGTGTGTGTGTGTGTGTGTGTGTGTCGGAGTGACTCTCACTGTGTATGTGTGTCGGAGTGACTGTCTCACTGTGTACGTGACTGTGTGTGTGTGTGTCGGAGTGACTCTCACTGTGTATGTGTGTCGGAGTGACTGTCTCACTGTGTACGTGACTGTGTGTGTGTGTGTGTGTGTGTCGGAGTGACTCTCACTGTGTATGTGTGTCGGAGTGACTGTCTCACTGTGTACGTGACTGTGTGTGTATGTGTGTGTCGGAGTGACTGTCTCACTGTGTGTGTGTGTACGTGACTGTGACTGTGTGTGTGTGTGTGTGTGTGTGTCAGAGTGACTGTCTCACTCAGCTCATATACAGTGAGATGTACAGTATAAGGGGTTGAACCTAACAGATGACATTCTAATAGTTTACACAGTGTACATGAGAGAGAACACAAGCCTTCTATATCAAACAGATGACATTCTAATAGTTTACACAGTGTACATGAGAGAGAACACAAGCCTTCCATATCAAACAGATGACATTCTAGGTGTTGGATTCATATCTGAAGCGGTTGGGACGTTTGCCTTCTACAGTACTGATAGGGCTCACGTTGAGAATATAGGTGCACTGCTGATTGGTCTGTTTGAGTTCCACAGTGACTGATCGACGGCTGTGATTGGCTTGTTCTCCAGGCACCTTCATCACTGAGTGGACGGACGGGGGGAAGATGTGCGAGGTCTTCCTGAAAGAGGAGGAGTCTTACAGGGCCGTAGCTGATAGGCTGGTTCAGATAGCCCACTGTTACGGCTTCGATGGTTGGCTGATCAACATCGAGAACCCTCTCGGTGTGAGTTGTATAACTTTTAACAGTTTGTTATTCTGTACTAAACTCTTGTCTATTGCTGTGCTGTAGAGACGTTAGTTTTCATTATGTTGTGGGTGTGTTGAAAAATGGCACTATATTCCCCCTCCATTCCCTATAACTAGTGCACTATATTCCCCCTCTATTCCCTAACTAGTGCACTATATTCCCCCTCCATTCCCTATAACTAGTGCACTATATTCCCCCTCTATTCCCTATAACTAGTGCACTATATTCCCCCTCTATTCCCTATAACTAGTGCACTATATTCCCCCTCTATTCCCTAACTAGTGCACTATATTCCCCCTCTATTCCCTAACTAGTGCACTATATTCCCCCTCTATTCCCTAACTAGTGCACTATATTCCCCCTCTATTCCCTATAACTAGTGCACTATATTCCCCCTCTATTCCCTGTAAGTAGTGCACTATATTCCCCCTCTATTCCCTATAACTAGTGCACTATATTCCCCCTCCATTCCCTATAACTAGTGCACTATATTCCCCGTCTATTCCCTATAACTAGTGCACTATATTCCCCCTCTATTCCCTGTAAGTAGTGCACTATATTCCCCCTCTATTCCCTATAACTAGTGCACTATATTCCCCCTCTATTCCATATAACTAGTGCACTATATTCCCCTTCTATTCCCTATAACTAGTGCACTATATTCCCCCTCTATTCCCTATAACTAATGCACTATATTCCCCCTCTATTCCCTGTAAGTAGTGCACTATATTCCCCCTCTATTCCCTGTAAGTAGTGCACTATATTCCCCCTCTATTCCCTATTAGTGCACTATATTCCCCCTCTATTCCCTATAAGTAGTGCACTATATTCCCCCTCTATTCCCTATTAGTGCACTATATTCCCCCTCTATTCCCTGTAAGTAGTGCGCTATATTCCCCTTCTATTCCATATAACTAGTGCACTATATTCCCCTTCTATTCCCTATAAGTAGTGTGCTATATTCCCCCTCTATTCCCTAACTAGTGCACTATATTCCCCCTCTATTCCCTATAACTAGTGCACTATATTCCCCTTCTATTCCCTATAAGTAGTGCGCTATATTCCCCCTCTGTTCCCTATAAGTAGTGCACTATATTCCCCCTCTATTCCCTATAACTAGTGCACTATATTCCCCCTCTATTCCCTATAAGTAGTGCACTATATTCCCCCTCTATTCCCTATAAGTAGTGCACTATATTCCCCCTCTATTCCCTATAAGTAGTGCGCTATATTCCCCCTCTATTCCCTATAAGTAGTGCACTATATTCCCCCTCTATTCCCTATAAGTAGTGCACTATATTCCCCCTCTATTCCCTAACTAGTGCACTATATTCCCCTTCTATTCCCTAACTAGTGCACTATATTCCCCTTCTATTCCCTATAAGTAGTGCCCTATATAGTGAATCCGGTGCCATTGGGGACACAGCCAGTCTTTACACCTCTTCACCTGTAGACACTTGTTTACTTCTGAAAGGAGTGTACAGGTTAAAGCAGTATGGTAGAAACAGCAATAATGACCTCATCAGTTGTCTGCACACTGTGCTAAACCCAGAACGTCAACAATGACAAGTCTCCTTTAGGTCGACAGCCTCTCTGTTATCTGCTGTCCTACAGTATACTGACCTATATTACTGTGCTAAACCCAGAACGTCAACAATGACAAGTCTCCTTTAGGTCGACAGCCTCTCTGTTATCTGCTGTCCTACAGTATACTGACCTATATTACTGTGCTGAACCCAGAACGTCAACAATGACAAGTCTCCTTTAGGTCGACAGCCTCCCTGTTATCTGCTGTCCTACAGTATACTGACCTATATTACTGTGCTGTGAACACGTTGGCCTGCCACGTACAACATGACAACAGTGCAGCCTTAATGGGTCCTGGTCTAAAGTAGTGGACTATGGGGACAGAGGGGGCCATTTGGGAAACACGTTGATGATTGATAACGTGTATGTTCCCTGCCCTCCGTCTCCTCTCATGTAACTAGGAGACTGCTGTGAAGAACACTCCTCTGTTTCTACGTTATCTGACGGACCAGATGCACGAGAGAGTCCCTGGTAGTATGGTGTTGTGGTATGACTCTGTTCTGGAGAACGGACAGCTCAAATGGCAGAATGAACTCAACCCATCCAACAGGTAGGTGGAGGGGGGAGAGGAGATGAGGGAGGGGGGAGGGAGTGGAAAATGTGGATAGGGAAGATAAGGAGATCTTATACACCTTTCTCTCTCCACTCCCCCCTTCACCTCTCTCTCTCTCTCCACTCCCCCCTTCACCTCTCTCTCTCCACTCCCCACCTCTCTCTCTCTCTCCACTCCCCCCTTCACCTCTCTCTCTCTCTCCACTCCCCCTTCACCTCTCTCTCTCCACTCCCCCCTTCACCTCTCTCTCTCTCTCTCTCTCTCCACTCCCCACCTCTCTCTCTCTCTCTCCACTCCCCCCTTCACCTCTCTCTCTCTCTCCACTCCCCCCTTCACCTCTCTCTCTCCACTCCCCCCTTCACCTCTCTCTCTCCACTCCCCCCTTCACCTCTCTCTCTCCACTCCCCCCTTCACCTCTCTCTCTCCACTCCCCACCTCTCTCTCTCTCTCCACTCCCCACCTCTCTCTCTCTCTCCACTCCCCACCTCTCTCTCTCTCTCCACTCCCCCCTTCACCTCTCTCTCTCTCTCCACTCCCCCCTTCACCTCTCTCTCTCCCACTCCCCCCTTCACCTCTCTCTCTCCACTCCCCACCTCTCTCTCTCTCTCTCCACTCCCCACCTCTCTCTCTCTCTCCACTCCCCCCTTCACCTCTCTCTCTCTCTCCACTCCCCCCTTCACCTCTCTCTCTCTCTCCACTCCCCCCTTCACCTCTCTCTCTCCACTCCCCACCTCTCTCTCTCTCTCTCTCTCCACTCCCCACCTCTCTCTCTCTCTCCACTCCCCCCTTCACCTTTCTCTCTCCACTCCCCCCTTCACCTCTCTCTCTCTCTCCACTCCCCCCTTCACCTCTCTCTCTCTCTCCACTCCCCCCTTCACCTCTCTCTCTCCACTCCCCCCTTCACCTTTCTCTCTCCACTCCCCCCTTCACCTCTCTCTCTCCACTCCCCCCTTCACCTCTCTCTCTCCACTCCCCCCTTCTCTCAGAGTGTTTTTCTCAGCGTGTGATGGTATCTTCACCAACTATAACTGGACAGAGCAGAACCTGGAGGGAATGAAGGCCTACTCAGCTGCTCAGGGCCGGCTGGCGGACATCTTTGTTGGGGTGGACGTGTTCGCCAGGGGAGAGGTGGTGGGGGGGAAGCTGGAGACTAATAAGGTTAGAACTGGGAGGGGAGGGTCGGAGGGTCGAAGGGGGTGGGGGGGTTGGAGGGGGAGGGTTGGAGGATTGGAGGGGGAGGGTAGGAGTGGGAGAGGGGGAGGGTAGGAGGGGGGGAAGCTGGAGACTAATAAGGTTAGAACTGGGAGGGGGAGGGTCAGAGGGTATGAGGGGGAGGGTAGGTGGGGGAGGGTAGGAGGGGTAGGGAGATGGTGTGAGAAGGTGGGGGTTGTGTGTGTCAGTGCTTAGTCACAGGTACGTGTGTGTGTGTCTTCTTAAAGAAATGGAGTTTATTATGGTTGTGTGTGTGTGTGTGTGTGTGTGTGTGTGTGTGTGTGTGTGATCATACAGTGGTGTGTGCTCGTAACAATATATAAACACCAGTCCCTCCCTCCCTCCCCAGGCTCTGGAGATGATTCGTAAACATGACTTCTCTACGGCCATCTTTGCTCCAGGCTGGGTGTACGAGTCCATCCCAGACAAGAATGACTTCAGGAAGGAACAGGACAAGTGAGATGAACTTCTGCTGCTTTTACTGTCTAGTGTAGCGCTGTGGTTGTTTTGTCTAGTGTAGCGCTGTGGTTGTTTTGTCTAGTGTAGCGCTGTGGTTGTTTTGTCTAGTGTAGCGCTGTGGTTGTTTTGTCTAGTGTAGCGCTGTGGTTGTTTTGTCTAGTGTAGCGCTGTGGTTGTTTTGTCTAGTGTAGCGCTGTGGTTGTTTTGTCTAGTGTAGCGCTGTGGTTGTTTTGTCTAGTGTAGCGCTGTGGTTGTTTTGTCTAGTGTAGCGCTGTGGTTGTTTTGTCTAGTGTAGCGCTGTGGTTGTTTTGTCTAGTGTAGCGCTGTGGTTGTTTTGTCTAGTGTAGCGCTGTGGCTGTTTTGTCTAGTGTAGCGCTGTGGTTGTTTTGTCTAGTGTAGCGCTGTGGTTGTTTTGTCTAGTGTAGCGCTGTGGTTGTTTTGTCTAGTGTAGCGCTGTGGTTGTTTTGTCTAGTGTAGCGCTGTGGTTGTTTTGTCTAGTGTAGCGCTGTGGTTGTTTTGGGGATTTTGTCTAGTGTAGCACTGTGGTTGTTTTGGGGATTTTGTCTAGTGTAGCGCTGTGGTTGTTTTGGGGATTTTGTCTAGTGTAGCGCTGTGGTTGTTTTGTCTAGTGTAGCGCTGTGGTTGTTTTGGGGATTTTGTCTAGTGTAGCACTGTGGTTGTTTTGGGGATTTTGTCTAGTGTAGCGCTCTGGTTGTTTTGTCTAGTGTAGCGCTGTAGTTGTTTTGGGGATTTTGTCTAGTGTAGCACTGTGGTTGTTTTGGGGATTTTGTCTAGTGTAGCACTGTGGTTGTTTTGGGGATTTTGTCTAGTGTAGCGCTGTGGTTGTTTTGTCTAGTGTAGCGCTGTGGTTGTTTTGGGGATTTTGTCTAGTGTAGCACTGTGGTTGTTTTGGGGATTTTGTCTAGTGTAGCGCTGTGGTTGTTTTGTCTAGTGTAGCGCTGTGGTTGTTTTGGGGATTTTGTCTAGTGTAGCACTGTGGTTGTTTTGGGGATTTTGTCTAGTGTAGCGCTGTGGTTGTTTTGTCTAGTGTAGCGCTGTGGTTGTTTTGGTGATTTTGTCTAGTGTAGCACTGTGGTTGTTTTGGGGATTTTGTCTAGTGTAGCGCTGTGGTTGTTTTGTCTAGTGTAGCGCTGTAGTTGTTTTGGGGATTTTTGTCTAGTGTAGCACTGTGGTTGTTTTGGGGATTTTGTCTAGTGTAGCGCTGTGGTTGTTTTGGGGATTTTGTCTAGTGTAGCACTGTGGTTGTTTTGGGGATTTTGTCTAGTGTAGCGCTGTGGTTGTTTTGTCTAGTGTAGCGCTGTGGTTGTTTTGGGGATTTTGTCTAGTGTAGCACTGTGGTTGTTTTGGGGATTTTGTCTAGTGTAGCGCTGTGGTTGTTTTGTCTAGTGTAGCTCTGTGGTTGTTTTGGGGATTTTGTCTAGTGTAGCACTGTGGTTGTTTTGGGGATTTTGTCTAGTGTAGCGCTGTGGTTGTTTTGTCTAGTGTAGCGCTGTGGTTGTTTTGGGGATTTTGTCTAGTGTAGCACTGTGGTTGTTTTGGGGATTTTGTCTAGTGTAGCGCTGTGGTTGTTTTGTCTAGTGTAGCGCTGTGGTTGTTTTGGGGATTTTGTCTAGTGTAGCACTGTGGTTGTTTTGGGGATTTTGTCTAGTGTAGCGCTGTGGTTGTTTTGTCTAGTGTAGCTCTGTGGTTGTTTTGGGGATTTTGTCTAGTGTAGCACTGTGGTTGTTTTGGGGATTTTGTCTAGTGTAGCGCTGTGGTTGTTTTGTCTAGTGTAGCGCTGTGGTTGTTTTGGGGATTTTGTCTAGTGTAGCACTGTGGTTGTTTTGGGGGTTTTGTCTAGTGTAGCGCTGTGGTTGTTTTGTCTAGTGTAGCGCTGTGGTTGTTTTGGTGATTTTGTCTAGTGTAGCACTGTGGTTGTTTTGGGTATTCTGTCTAGTGTAGCGCTTGTGGTTGTTTTGGGGATTTTGTCTAGTGTAGCGCTGTGGTTGTTTGGGGATTTTGTCTGGTGTAGTGGGATGTTTTATCGAACGCCACACCTTAAATGCCTCTGGGAAATATGAAGTGATGCTGTCTATCTAAGGACTTTAGATGAGTACAAGGCATGTAGCTAACACCTGGCGCTAACACCTGGCGCTAACACTTGATGCGAACATCTGGCGCTAACATCTGGCGCTAACACCTGGCGCTAACACTTGATGCGAACATCTGGCGCTAACATCTGGCGCTAACACCTGACGCTAACATCTGATGCTAACATCTGATGCCATGTTTGTTATACATGGTCCCTGGACCCTGTTGAATAAACTAATAAAATAGACTATATTTTCTCTCTTATAAAAGCGCTCACTCATACCACACGTAGCATAGCCACAGTCGAAAGTGACCCTCCTATGTCGTATCCTACAATGTCACATCCTGTTTCCTGTGTGCAGGTTCTGGTCTCTTCTGTCTGACTTCCTGTATGTCCACCGGCCCTCGTCGCCCCTCCCTTTCGTCTCCTCCTTCTGCCAGGGTGCTGGGACCAGCCTCTACTGGAGGGGACAGGTGAGTGAGTCAACCAATCAGAGGACGGGTTCTATGTCTAGAATATTCATAAAATTGCCCCCACCATGGCTGCCTGGGTATTGTGATGCAATACTTTCCATGATAATGTAGAATTTTCATTCAAATGATGTTAACTGATGTGGCTCATGCAATATAATGTATTTGTCAGTTGAGTTGTATCAACAAATCACAGCACATATTGATGGGTACACTTCCTGCTCTGCTCCTATGGGTACACTTCCTGCTTTGCTCCTATGGGTACACTTCCTGCTTTGTTCTTATGGGGTACACTCGCAATGGCTGCCAGTCCACCCATTATGCCATAATTGACTTGAATGGGGACGCCTGTTCTATTCATTTTATTTCTATGGCAGCACATGCAGTTAGGAGAGGAGGAAGGGAGAAAATGTGCTCAGCGGTTATTTCGGAGACTGCGGTCGTTTGGCTGCCCAATTATCGGTGTCCAAAATTCCATGACTGTCACACGACTCATAACAACAAGGATCTGGGTCTTCTTTGGAATGCATTGTACTGCAATATGTATCATTGGATGGGATTCTGTCCTATTCGTGTCCTGTAGTTACCCTCTGACCTGTCCTGTGTGTGTCTGTCTGCTGGGTTGTGTAGCGTGAGGTGGATCGTAGCTGGTTCAACCTGGATGCCCAGGAGCTGCAACCCCTATACTACAGAGAGACCCTTGAGGGGGAGGGCTGGCTGAGGACCCAGGGCTGCCCTGAAGATGCCTGGAGCGGGGGCAGCTCTCTGCTCGTAGAGGGCGTCCTACCCTCCATGCTGTCTAAAGTCTGCGCCAGGTAGGGGAGTGTGTGGGGGAGTGTGTGTTCATGAGGGCTTGTATATTCCTATTACAGCTTTAAGGATTCAAATGCTATGGCCTCTCTCTCCCCCTCGCTCCCTCTCTTCCCCTTCCCATTGCTCCCTCTCTTCCCCCTCTCTTCCCATTGCTCCCTCTTCCCCCTCTCTTCGCTCCCTCTCTTCTCCCTCTCTTCCCCTTCCCTTCGCTCCCTCTCTTCTCCCTCTCTTCCCCTTCCCTTCGCTCTCTCTCTTCTCCCTCTCTTCCCCTTCCCTTCACTCCCTCTCTTCCCCTTCCCTTCACTCCCTCTCTTCCCCTTCCCTTCACTCCCTCTCTTCCCCTTCCCTTCACTCCCTCTCTTCGCTCCCTCTCTTCCCCCTCTCTTCCCCTTCCCCTCTCCCTCTCTTTCCCTTCCCATCGCTCCCTCTCTTCCCCCTCTCTTCTCCCTCTCTTCCCCCTCTCTTCTCCCTCTCTTCCCCTTCCCTTCACTCCCTCTCTTCCCCCTCTCTTCTCCCTCTCTTCCCCCTCTCTTCTCCCTCTCTTCTCCCTATCTTCCCCTTCCCATTGCTCCCTCTCTTCCCCTTCCCATCGCCCCCTCTCTTCCCCCTCTCTTCTCCCTATCTTCCCCTTCCCATTGCTCCCCCTCTTCCCATTGCTCCCTCTCTTCCCCTTCCCTTCGCTCCCTCTCTTCCCCTTCCCATTGCTCCCTCTCTTCCCCTTCACTTCCTTTCTTCCCCTTCCCTTCGCTCCCTCTCTTCCCCTTCCCATTGCTCCCTCTCTTCCCCTTCCCATTGCTCCCTCTCTTCCCCTTCCCTTCGCTTCCTCTTCCCCTTCCCTTCGCTCCCTCTCTTCCCCTTCCCATTGCTCCCTCTCTTCCCCTTCCCATTGCTCCCTCTCTTCTCCCTCTCTTCCCCTTCCCATTGCTCCCTCTCTTCCCCTTCCCTTCGCTCCCTCTCTTCCCCTTCCCTTCGCTCCCTCTCTTCCCCTTCCCTTCGCTTCCTCTCTTCCCCTTCCCATTGCTCCCTCTCTTCCCCTTCCCATTGCTCCCTCTTCCCCTTCCCTTCCCCTTCCCTTCCCTTCGCTCACTCTCTTCCCCTTCGCTCCCTCTCTTCCCCTTCCCATTGCTCCCTCTTCCCCTTCCCATTGCTCCCTCTTCCCCTTCCCTTCGCTCCCTCTCTTCCCCTTCCCTTCGCTCCCTCTCTTCCCCTTCCCTTCGCTCCCTCTTCCCCTTCCCATTGCTCCCCCTCTTCTCCCTCTCTTCCCCTTCCCATTGCTCCCTCTCTTCCCCTTCCCATTGCTCCCTCTCTTCCCCTTCCCTTCGCTCCCTCTCTTCCCCTTCCCCTCGCTTCCTCTCTTCCCCTTCCCTTCGCTTCCTCTCTTCCCCTTCCCTTCGCTCCCTCTCTTCCCCTTCCTCCCTCTCTTCTCCCTCTCTTCCCCTTCCCCTCTCCCTCTCTTCCCCTTCCCATCGCTCCCTCTCTTCTCCCTCTCTTCCCATCGCTCCCTCTCTTCTCCCTCTCTTCCCCTTCCCCTCTCCCTCTCTTCCCCTTCCCATCGCTCCCTCCCTTCTCCCTCTCTTCCCCTTCCCCTCGCTCCCTCTCTTCTCCCTCTCCCCTCCCAGGATCTTTTCTCTCCAGGTGCCTTTATCCTCCAGGGTCTTTGTGTCTCTGATCTATAAGCCATCTCCTGGGGTCACTGTCTCTCTGGAGTTAAAGACTGCTGATGCTACACTCTGCACACACAGAGGTGTTCAGGATATACCTAGTGAGTCATATCACACAGAGATGTTCAGGATATACCTAGTGAGTCATATCACACAGAGATGTTCAGGATATACCTAGTGAGTCATATCACACACAGTTCAGGATATACCTAGTGAGTCATATCACACACAGAGGTGTTCAGGATATATCTAGTGAGTCATATCACACAGAGGTGTTCAGGATATATCTAGTGAGTCATATCACACAGAGATGTTCAGGATATACCTAGTGAGTCATATCACACACAGTTCAGGATATACCTAGTGAGTCATATCACACACAGAGGTGTTCAGGATATATCTAGTGAGTCATATCACACAGAGGTGTTCAGGATATACCTAGTGAGTCATATCACACACAGTTCAGGATATACCTAGTGAGTCATGTCTCACACACAGTTCAGGATATACCTAGTGAGTCATATCACACACAGTTCAGGATATACCTAGTGAGTCATATCACACACAGTTCAGGATATATCCAGTGAGTCATATCACACACAGTTCAGGATATCCCTGAGTTGTAAAGTGTTGTATTATTATTGATGTGTGTGTCTGTGTGTGTGTGTGTATGTGTGTGTGTAGCCAGCAGTATTGAGCCTGTTGCTTTAACAGAGGACCACCAGTTGATGAGACAGTTCTCTCAGAGCTGTGGACAGTGGAACCCAGACGGATGGACTGTCAGGTAAGAAGACCTCTGGGTGAGTGTGTGTTGGAGCTGCAGGGCTGTGCTCTGAGGGATGTGTGTGTGTGATATAGGCTAGTAATACTGTTTGTAATAACGTGTGTGTGTGTGTGTGTGTGTGATATAGGCCAGTAATACTGTTTGTAATAACGTGTGTGTGTGTGTGTGTGTGTGTGATATAGGCCAGTAATACTGTTTGTAATAACGTGTGTGTGTGTGTGTGTGTGTGCCAGGTGTTCCCAGTTGGAGCTGCAGGGCTGTGCTCTGAGGGATGTGTGTGTCAGCGTGCGGCGTGATGGAGGAGATAAGGACACACCTTTCAAATGCCGGGTCGGAGAGATTATGGTGAGAGAGAGAGAGAACTTACCACAGAATTACCCGTCACCAGAATCATATCTGTCCCCGACTCTTAGGCCTCCTGGGGCCTCACTTATCAATATGGTTTAGAAACTGTTTTAAAATACGGAATTTAGAATTTAGAATGTTCGTAAGCATAAGGAAAAAAAGATTAGATTTCTAGAACAATCCTAAGAGCATTATAGGCACACCGGTAGGATATGACCGTTGATAAATACCGATTGTTCCCTGCCTCAGTTGCTCGTGCATGACCTTGGCTATTAGCATTGACCTTGGCTATTAGCATTGACCTTGGCTATTAGCATTGACCTTGGCTATTAGCATTGACCTTGGCTATTAGCATTGACCTTGGCTATTAGCATTGACCTTGGCTATTTGCATTGACCTTGGCTATTAGCATTGACCTTGGCTATTAGCATTGACCTCTATGGTCAAAATCATCCCTTTAAAGCCTGTGGGGAATAACACAACCAGGAAGTACCAGCCGTACCAGGAAATACAACGACACAACCAGGAAGTACCAGCCGTACCAGGAAATACAACGACACAGCCAGAGACTGAAACAGAGGTGCCTCGTGTCAGAGGTCGAGTACAACCAGAGACTGAAACAGAGGTGCCTCGTGTCAGAGGTCGAGTACAACCAGAGACTGAAACAGAGGTGCCTCGTGTCAGAGGTCGAGTACAACCAGAGACTGAAACAGAGGTGCCTCGTGTCAGAGGTCGAGTACAACCACAATGTTTGATAGGACTCGCTCAGTTGTGGTTTGACCTGTACAAATGACAACATAGCTACAAAGACATGAGGACAATTCAAGTTGCTTTAGCAAATGGCAAATATACTTCAAATGAGTAGCTGGGCAACACTTTACTCAACAGCTCTCTCCTGTAGACGTAGTAGGCCGACACCTGTTGTTCTACAGAATGAACCAGTCGTGTTTTCCACCTGGCCACCACATACAGCAGAATGAACCAGTCGTGTTTTCCACCTGGCCACCACATACAGCAGAATGAACCAGTCCTGTTTTCCACCTGGCCACCACATACAGCAGAATGAACCAGTGTTTTCCACCTGGCCACCACATACAGCAGAATGAACCAGTGTTTTCCACCTGGCCACCACATACAGCAGAATGAACCAGTCCTGTTTTCCACCTGGCCACCACATACAGCAGAATGAACCAGTCCTGTTTTCCACCTGGCCACCATGTACAGCAGAATGAACCAGTGTTTTCCACCTGGCCACCACATACAGCAGAATGAACCAGTGTTTTCCACCTGGCCACCACATACAGCAGAATGAACCAGTCGTGTTTTCCACCTGGCCACCACATACAGCAGAATGAACCAGTGTTTTCCACCTGGCCACCACATACAGCAGAATGAACCAGTGTTTTCCACCTGGCCACCACGTACAGCAGAATGAACCAGTCCTGTTTTCCACCTGGCCACCACATACAGCAGAATGAACCAGTGTTTTCCACCTGGCCACCACATACAGCAGAATGAACCAGTCCTGTTTTCCACCTGGCCACCACATACAGCAGAATGAACCAGTCCTGTTTTCCACCTGGCCACCACATACAGCAGAATGAACCAGTCCTGTTTTCCACCTGGCCACCACATACAGCAGAATGAACCAGTCCTGTTTTCCACCTGGCCACCACATACAGCAGAATGAACCAGTCGTGTTTTCCACCTGGCCACCACATACAGCAGAATGAACCAGTCGTGTTTTCCACCTGGCCACCACATACAGCAGAATGAACCAGTGTTTTCCACCTGGCCACCACATACAGCAGAATGAACCAGTCGTGTTTTCCACCTGGCCACCACATACAGCAGAATGAACCAGTGTTTTCCACCTGGCCACCACATACAGCAGAATGAACCAGTCCTGTTTTCCACCTGGCCACCACATACAGCAGAATGAACCAGTGTTTTCCACCTGGCCACCACATACAGCAGAATGAACCAGTCCTGTTTTCCACCTGGCCACCACATACAGCAGAATGAACCAGTCCTGTTTTCCACCTGGCCACCACATACAGCAGAATGAACCAGTCCTGTTTTCCACCTGGCCACCACATACAGCAGAATGAACCAGTCCTGTTTTCCACCTGGCCACCACATACAGCAGAATGAACCAGTGTTTTCCACCTGGCCACCACATACAGCAGAATGAACCAGTCCTGTTTTCCACCTGGCCACCACATACAGCAGAATGAACCAGTCCTGTTTTCTCCCAGATCTTTTTGTTCAATATAAGTAATGTTGTGACTGTTTGTACATTTCAATCATTTATAAAAGTGATTGATTTGTGTGTCCGTTTTTCTTATAAGATGTCTGTCTTTGTCTCTCTCTCCCCCCCCCCCCCCCCCCCCCCCAGATCCTGGATGCTGAGTCCCTCTCCGTTGCTCCCCTCCCAGTCCAGAGTGTGTGTCTCTATGACGTGGTGTGGCTGAGGGGCGCCAATAAACTTAATCTCAACGCCACCCTGCGCTGGCGTTACCCTGCCCAACTCGTACGCCACTTCCTGGTGTACTGGCGCCGGCTGAGGGGTCCAGACCCCCGGATCCCATCTGGCAAGCTGGCCCTGATTGGCCGAGCCTACTGCCCCTTATTCCGTGTGACCGAGCTGACGGTTCCAGAACCTCCAGGTCTTCTAGAACTGGTGGTGGAACCCGTATCCCGGGAGGGGTTCCGTGTTCCTGAGTCCCAATGGGGGAGGAGGAGTCTCAGTTATACTGAGGAGAGGACGGACCAATCATAAGACACTGAAAGGGTATCAATGTACTGGTTGTCCCAAATGGAACCCTATTCCCTATATAGTGCACTACATGGACCCATAGGGCTCTGGCCAATGTAGAGCACTATATAGGGAATAGGGTGCCATTTGGGATGTACTACTGGACTTGCTACTCCACTTCCTGTCTCCTGGCCAGTCAGTGATAACCTGATTCAGTAAGCTAGTTTGTAGTGATGTGATCCTCCTAGTCACCTATAGAGTTAACCATTTTTTTCTAGTCAAGAAAGTATTTAAAAAATATAATTATCTTCCCAGAACAATTAGGGGAACTCCGAATTCAACATGAAGCACGCTGTAGGTAATTCCTGATTGAGCAGACATCTACAGCCCTTACTGTGAATGCAATCTGAGCAGATGCAGGATACTCAAGCAGAACATAGAGATTCCCCGATACAGAGAGATTCCCCGATACAGAGAGAGACTCCCCAATTGGGCAAAAGACCTTCCCCTCCGTGACCCAGAAACCAAGTGGTCAAGGAGCGTGTCAATACGTTAATCGGAGAACGAAGGAGGCTGTGGCCCCTCCCATTACAGATTTCCACAGAGGATGCACCAGAGTCTCCTCGCAGCAGGAAGTGACACACACCCTTTTATTTTTTCTAAGGAGAAAAGCAAGCACACGTTTAAACTACACGCTACGCATCCTTTCATCTAGGAACAGATGATTCACCACATGCTAAATGAATTGAAGCATCAATAAAGATACTGTTTAAAAAACCTTCTGAATGTTGGAGTCATAACATTTCCACTACAGCGTTCCATGTTGGTTACTGAAAAACATTCTGAATGTTGGAGTCATAACATTTCCACTACAGCGTTCCATGTTGGTTACTGAAAAACATTCTGAATGTTGTTGGAGTCATAACATTTCCACTACAGCGTTCCATGTTGGTTACTGAAAAACATTCTGAATGTTGTTGGAGTCATAACATTTCCACTACAGCGTTCCATGTTGGTTACTGAAAAACATTCTGAATGTTGTTGGAGTCATAACATTTCCACTACAGCGTTCCATGTTGGTTACTGAAAAACATTCTGAATGTTGTTGGAGTCATAACATTTCCACTACAGCGTTCCATGTTGGTTACTGAAAAACATTCTGAATGTTGTTGGAGTCATAACATTTCCACTACAGCGTTCCATGTTGGTTACTGAAAAACATTCTGAATGTTGTTGGAGTCATAACATTTCCACTACAGCGTTCCATGTTGGTTACTGAAAAACATTCTGAATGTTGTTGGAGTCATAACATTTCCACTACAGCGTTCCATGTTGGTTACTGAAAAACATTCTGAATGTTGTTGGAGTCATAACATTTCCACTACAGCGTTCCATGTTGGTTACTGAAAAACATTCTGAATGTTGTTGGAGTCATAACATTTCCACTACAGCATTTCCATGTTGGTTACTGAAAAACATTCTGAATGTTGTTGGAGTCATAACATTTCCACTACAGCGTTCCATGTTGGTTACTGAAAAACATTCTGAATGTTGTTGGAGTCATAACATTTCCACTACAGCGTTCCATGTTGGTTACTGAAAAACATTCTGAATGTTGTTGGAGTCATAACATTTCCACTACAGCGTTCCATGTTGGTTACTGAAAAACCTTCTGAATGTTGTTGGAGTCATAACATTTCCACTACAGCGTTCCATGTTGGTTACTGAAAAACCTTCTGAATGTTGTTGGAGTCATAACATTTCCACTACAGCGTTCCATGTTGGTTACTGAAAAACATTCTGAATGTTGTTGGAGTCATAACATTTCCACTACAGCGTTCCATGTTGGTTACTGAAAAACATTCGGAATGTTGTTGGAGTCATAACATTTCCACTACAGCGTTCCATGTTGGTTACTGAAAAACATTCTGAATGTTGTTGGAGTCATAACATTTCCACTACAGCATTTCCATGTTGGTTACTGAAAAACATTCTGAATGTTGTTGGAGTCATAACATTTCCACTACAGCGTTCCATGTTGGTTACTGAAAAACATTCTGAATGTTGATGGAGTCATAACATTCCCACTACAGCGTTCCATGTTGGTTACTGAAAAACATTCTGAATGTTGTTGGAGTCATAACATTTCCACTACAGCGTCCATGTTGGTTACTGAATGTCTGACCGAGTTCTGTTTGACAAAACAACATGGAGGACATTTTAGAAATGTATGAAAGAATTAAAGACTTAGTTTCATATTTTAGTCAAATCTCCACCAAAGCATTCAAACAGGGACACTATTTAGAAAAAAAAACGTTTATTTATTATTGTTCTTAAGCTCAAATTTACAAAGAAAATCAATCAGTTAAATCAACAGATCTTGAGTACCAGTCCGTATTCTCTGTAGTAGCTCTGGTGCAGGGTGTCTTTCAGCTGCTCTCTCACCATTGTCTTCCAATAGTGAAGAGCAAAGCCGGGGGAAAAAAACACCCTGGACCAGAGCTACTGCTGCAAGAGACGAGCTGAACACTGATATAGTGCACCATCTGAAATGGCACCCTATTCCCTATATAGTGTACAATCTGAAATGGCACCCTATTCCCTATATAGTGCACCAGTCTGGAAGCAGATTTTGTGGTGGATAATGGTACAGTATGGATGATGTGGGACTGAGCAGTTGGTCATCAGTAATGGTACGAGATAGAGATCAATCTATCTATGATGCTGGACTGAGCAGTCGGTTAGATTTGGTGATTCTTCCTGATTGCCTTATCTGACAGAGCCATTCCAGCTGGCATCAGAGTGTGTGTGTGTGTGTGTGTGTGCGTGCACGTACTAGAGCTGGGACGATAAACCAAAAATTACAGACACCATCTTCCTCATACCAAATAGTTTTGACTACATTTGGGGTGATTTTGCTACACAACGTTCCTGTGGATTGTTCTAGAACCATTCTTTGGGGGGATTTTGCTACACAACATTCCTGTGGATTGTTCTAGAACCATTCTTTGGGGGGGATTTTGCTACACAACGTTCCTGTGGATTGTTCTAGAACCATTACCTGGTCAACAGTAATAGTCTATGCATTGTTGTTGTTTCCTGCTATGAAAACTCTACCTGTCCCTCAGGGCTGGCACCAGGATGAATCAGTTGGACTGGCATTTGATTTCCATAAGGAGACATGTTTTCTTCACGGGACTTCCTGTGTGTGAAGACATGTCATTTAACTGTGAAAATGTATGACCTTTTAATGTGCCATGAACACAACATGACTGGTTTTAATCTGGTTTTCAAACAAATCACCATGAAGTAGGTTAGCCTTGATGATGAGGGGCAAACGAAACTGTGTCCTAGCTAGCTAGCTAGCAACCAGTTACCGCTGCCTCCCACCTTATGTCAAGGAGTCCTAGCTAGCACAGTGTCCTTCTCTCCTGCCTTATGTAAAGGAGTCCTAGCTAGCACAGTGTCCTTCTCTCCTGCCTTATGTAAAGGAGTCCTAGCTAGCACAGTGTCCTTCTCTCCCGCCTGCCAAACACCTGCCATCGACGTCGATGCCACTGAACTGAGCCACTGAACTGAGCCACTGAACTGGCTCACCCCCGCCTCCCGCCTGTCTATCACAGTCCTAACTTAATAATGGCCCAATAGAACTATTAAAAAAGAGAGGTTCCTGCAGATGAAGGAATGACCACATGCAGTAACGCCCAGAATTGCGAGCCGCAATTACACCCTTCTCGTGGAGCGCACCATTCGCAGTGAATAAGACCTACATCAAGTAGCCTAGAGCTGGGAAGTTCCTGTAGGACATCAGCCTACATGGTTACCTAGCAACAATATCATGTCTACAGTTAGTTATCTAGTTTAGTGTTTTGATGTCGCCCTTCCTCAGGTGGTGAATCATATCGCCTACAGGCCAATATGCACAAAGATGTCAGCCAATTCTCTGAAGAGGCCAAAAATAAATGTGATCATTGTGGATCCTTTTGACAGGTTGCACATCAACTACTCCTTCCCTGGATATGTGGCATGGGAATATCTTACTTTTTGAATGGTAGTCTACCATCTCAGTTGTCTTACCTGGCCCTGGAAACACACCGTCTAGAGCCCTGCCGCTAATTTACATTTAAAAATGTGTCATTTAGCAGATGCTCTCATTCCCTCATCTTACAGAAGATGCTCTTATTAGCTCTTTGCTAGTGTAAAGTAACTAACCATTAAACACAGTAGTTCCATTCATCAGATAGGACTTTTAGTCCATGTGGTCCGGCTTTAGCACACCTCCCCCCAAAATAACTGATTTAACAATATTGCAAAAAAAAATTTGGAAATATATCACAATCTGGATTTGTTTGTCTCCATATCGTCCAGCTCTAGTGTGTGTGTGTGTGTTTGTCAGTCCTGCTGTGTGATCATCTTCAGCATCTGCAGTGCCATGGGTCCCTGGTCCGAGGGGATCTGATAAGAGAGAGAGCAATGAATCATGGGAGTGCAAGACAAAAAAGGATACTAGGGGAGGATCTCAATTGCATAACCTTCCTCCTTGTCTCCTTCTTCAAACCCATTGGATGAGAAAGCCAGAGGCCCCTCCCCTCATCTTCTCCAACAGGCTTTGAGAAGGAGAGAGGACACAATTGAGATATTCCCAATGAAAGGCTATAATGACTGAATACTGGGGTTCAATCTTCTGCATCACCTTCCTACTCCGACACTAGGGTCACGTCCCAATAATCTCCCTCCTGAAGTGTACACTCATTCACTACTCTCCACCATTGTAAAAACAAGGGATTTATGTAGGCATGGGCTATAGAGGATGTTTCCATATACCAGTCATTGTTTCAAAACCCATGAAGGGAAGTAAAACAAGGTTGCACTTTGTGAGAAAAGGAGAGATCAATATTACTGTTCCAACTCTGATGCTTGACCCCGTTTGAAAAGCTAATAAATATAAATGTTGAAAAGAAAAGAGATTTTAGGACATGTGTTTCGGTTTCCTCACCATGTGACCAGCCTTGAGGATCCAGTAGAAGGAGAAGTTCTTGTAGGTCTTGTAGAAGGCGCCGGTCACCCCCGGGAAGGCAGGGTCATCAAGGGCAGTCCATTTCATTTGGCTGAAGCTCTGGAGCCCCACCCACTTCAGCTGCTTCACCCATTGCTCCTGACCTGTGATTGGACAAAATTGATCATCTGTATCCAATCAACAATCCTCATGTATGAAAGTCTATCAGGGACCAATAGTCAATGTATTAATGTAATATTGATTAATGGTTGACCTCACTATAGCCAGGGTTGGGGAGTAACGGATTATAAAAAATTATCCGTTACCAGCTAAAATATAATCAGATGACTACAGATACTTTTGAAAAACTAGATCACTCAGATTACTTTTAAATTCTGAAATAATGTTTGCGTAAAAATCTTCAACATTGAAAAAAGGCATAAGTTTAACTTTGTTCCACCTGAGACAGTCTGACCACCAATCAGAAACCACTATGACACAATGATGACCACCAATCAGAAACCACTATGACACAATGATGACCACCAATCAGAAACCACTATGATGACTATCCTAATGATGACCACCAATCAGAAACCACTATGACACACAATGATGACCACCAATCAGAAACCACTATGATGACCCGCCAAATGATGACCGCCAATCAGAAACCACGATGACACACCAGATGATGACCACCAATCAGAAACCACGATGACACACCAGATGATGACCACCAATCAGAAACCACGATGACACACCAAATGTGTTTGATGGATTTGCGAGAAAAGAGCAGGAATGGACTTTTGTAAACTACAGTCTTCTTCCAAAGGTGCAACTGCTGTCGGCATCCAAAGATGATCCAACCTGAATAAACACTTGGAGGTCAGGATGACAGCAGTGGTGTCGTCTACAGCAACACGGATATCACTTATGAGATCTTCATAGCGCATTGATGTGAATCACACTGCTGCTCTCTCATTTAGCTATACGCCATACGGATTGTGGTTGTTGTGGATGGCTGTTCACAAATGTGTATTGTAACCCAATAATGGTTGAATTGAAGATGTTTAAACTGCCTGTCAATCATTGTTTTTGAGACCAGTGGACAACCAGTAAAAAAAAAAGTGATCTTGCAACAGATGCATAGTGTGGATCCCAGCCTGTGGAATAACAGCCTGTGGCGGATCCCAGCCTGTGGAATGACAGCCTGTGGCGGATCCCAGCCTGTGGCGGATCCCAGCCTGTGGAATGACAGCCTGTGGCGGATCCCAGCCTGTGGAATGACAGCCTGTGGCGGATCCCAGCCTGTGGAATGACAGCCTGTGGCGGATCCCAGCCTGTGGAATGACAGCCTGTGGCGGATCCCAGCCTGTGGAATGACAGCCTGTGGCGGATCCAAGCCTGTGGAATGACAGCCTGTGGCGGATCCAAGCCTGTGGAATATAACAGCCTGTGGCGGATCCAAGCCTGTGGAATAACAGTCTGTGGCGGATCCAAGCCTGTGGAATAACAGTCTGTGGCGGATCCCAGCCTGTGGAATAACAGTTTAATAACAGCTGCTACTAACTGATTCCATTCAGAAAGTAACCTACCCAGCCCTGACGACACCTCCCCGGTCTCCACTGTTTATGCTTCAACAGATTTCACTACAAAATGTATGTGTTGCATGATGATTCTGTGCCCCTCCGACCTGTAAAGAACTCTAACTAGGGGAATCACTGACCCATGGTGTCCACTATGAGGTCCAGCTGTCCGTTGTAGACAGTGACATTGACCCCAGCATCCAACAGCTGATCCACCACATCCACCACTGGCTTCATGAAGTCACCTGACATGCTGCTGAACACTGCCTCAGCCTGACCTAGAGCGGGAGACAGAGGTCAGAGAGGAGGGCGAGAGATTGAGAAGTGGAGCGGGAGACAGAGGTCAGAGAGGAGGGCGAGAGATTGAGAAGTGGAGCGGGAGACAGAGGTCAGAGAGGAGGGCGAGAGATTGAGAAGTGGAGCGGGAGACAGAGGTCAGAGAGGAGGGCGAGAGATTGAGAAGTGGAGCGGGAGACAGAGGTCAGAGAGGAGGGCGAGAGATTGAGAAGTGGAGCGGGAGACAGAGGTCAGAGAGGAGGGCACATTTATTTCTAAAGAAAGGTGCAATATGCAACCATTTCCTGGTTACAATTTTTTTTTTTTTTTTTTTTAATAGTTCGCCTAATTTCAGTTTGTGACAAAACAATCGTGTAGAGAATCATTGTACCATCTAAAGCGCGGTGCAATAGCTTTCCATAACCAAAAATACTGTATTTGAGCTGTTTGAAGCTGGTGTACAAGACGCACAAAATGTAACTTAAGAATGCGAAGCATAGAAATAGCACACATAGAATAGATCTACCACTTCTTAGACTTCCTTTCAAGTAGAATGACAGATTTATAAAACCTACGTCTATGTGAATTTGGTCGGTTGCCAAAAAAGTTCAATATTAAATAAGCACTTTTTAAAATGAATCCATTTTTTGACCCAGTAGCAGTGTCTCACCTCCCCAGGTGACGTTCTGAGGGATGATTCCCAGCTTCTTCCTGATTGGCCCGTTCATCAACTGGCTCAGTGATTGGCGGTGGAGGGGGCTAATGTGGTGCCGCATCAGCAGGGCTGTGGGAGGGACCACGGAAAGTAAACAAACTTAAAAAAACAGGAAGTGACGGTGTAATCTAGTAAAGGACCATCTTTTCACAGACTGTATAATTTGTATCAAAACTTAACTTTATTGTATGACATATTTTATGTATGTTTCTGCATATATGTACCAGGATGTTCAAATAAACCTTTTGTTTGTTTGTTAGTTATTCTCTCGTTTAAGACGGAACTGAAAAGGAATCTTACAGAGGAATCCTTCTCCAGCCACGGAGGACATCTCCTCATCAGGTTCCTGGGTGAGGATGTTGTAGAAGTTGACTCCGTTTGTGTTCTGGAAGCAGACGGGAGCTGAATGACCATGGCGTTCACACAAACACACAAAACTGACCTGTTCCACAACACTCAGTGATTCACTCACACACACACAAAACTGACCTGTTCCACAACACTCAGTGATTCACTCACACACACACAAAACTGACCTGTTCCACAACACTCAGTGATTCACTCACACACACACAAAACTGACCTGTTCCACAACACTCAGTGATTCACTCACACACACACAAAACTGACCTGTTCCACAACACTCAGTGATTCACACCACCACCACTGACCTGTTCCACGACACTCTCAGTGACAGACCAGAGCTCTGTGGCCTTCAGGTACTGCCCCTGATCCACCGCCTGCTTCACCGCCTCCGCTGCACTGCTCACCTCCCGCAGGCCGTAGTCATCTAGCAGGGACTGGAGGACAATGGGGAGACGAGTCAGAGAACTACATTACCCAACATGCAGCACTGTTCACCTCCCCTAGGCCCTAGATCACTTTTGTCAAGTCCGTGCCTTTCAAAGTGAGTGTTGCATTATGGGGATAAAAATGGTCAGACTTACACCGACATGAAGTTTACAACAAAATGATGTGATCAAAAGGTCACGAAGTTGTCAGCAAGTTTCTGCTCTTCAACATCCTCCTGCAGCCATCGCCTGCATATTGTCAACCAATCATTAGAGTGTTTATGTTTGACCCACGCGAACAGGAACCAACTTTGCCGCGACTCAAAGAGTCAGTGAATATACAAATTAATGTGATATTTGAGGGTCTCTCACTAATTGATTGGTGACACCAAGCATTTATTAATTTGTTGATCACTCGGTCACAATTTACCCATGATACATTACGGTTGTGACGCTCTCGAACGAGGCCAGGAGAGTGGAAGGCAATGTTTAACAACTACACTACCCAACATGCAATGTTCACCTCCTCCAGGCTGTAGTCATCTAGCCAGGTGTGGAGGGCAATGGGGAGACAGTCGAAGAAGAGGAAAAACTACAATACCAAAACTACAATACCAAGGTACCAAAACAAGCTGCATTTTCTATTCTCCAGACTTTAAACAACCCAGTCTGCAGAAAGAACTGCATAGAATGTAAAACACATCAAAAGCTAAATGTGTGTAAAAAACAAACATGGAAAACACATTTTACTAGGCTGTGTGTGTGTGTGTGAGAGAGACTCACCGTGCTGTACAGATAAGGACCCCAGGTCATAACAGAGTCTGCAGATGAAGAGGAGAAGAAAGTTTGCTTTGCTGTGCAGTTCATTAGGCACCGAATGGGGACAAAAACAAAATGGGAAACGGAAGGGGGCTACCTGGACTCATCCAATACAGTGGTGCCATACTGAACACTACCCAGGATTATACCGTCAGTAGGGAACACACTGGTTAGCTAGCCAGGGGGGGGGGGGGGGGGGTGGAACAGCGCAGAACGAGGGCTGAAACCGAAAGGGGACCTACCTGAACTATTCCAATAAGAAATGAGTGTTCACATTGCAAAAACAGTTTGCTACGGGTGTGCACTTATGAACACACCCCTGGTGACTTTGACCTGAACAGTACAACAACCCCCTCATGCATGAAGCTGTACTGAGCCATCCAGACCAGGGTTTTACAAGAGGAGAAACCTGAAGCAGTAGATTAACCGTCAGTCACATGACCACACAGGGAGCAACAGCGGAGTACCAAATTACACCTTATTTCCTGTTAGGCCACTACGGTTGACCAGGGCCCATAGGGCTCTTGACGTAAGTAGTACACTATATAGGGAATAGTGTGGTATTTGGTACGCAGCGTATTCACGTGTGGTTAGTGAGCCTGAACTGGACACTAGTGGTAAATCTCAGGCGTTTCAGGGTTAGAGTAGACCTTTCTGGCCAATACAGTGTTGTACAGACTGGTCTGACTTTTAAAACAGCTGTCTGATGAAGGTTCTATCAGACATTATCTGATATTCACAAGGGAATAGTCATGTTCCGACGTCCTTCTAAGTGGGCGTCCGGACGCTCTTCTAAGTGGGCGTCCGGACGCTCTTCTAAGTGGGCGTCCGGATGCTCCAAGTGGGTGTTCTGATGTTCTAAGTGGGTGTTCGGATGCTCTAAGTGGGTGTTCTGATGTTCTAAGTGGGTGTTCTGATGTTCCGTGCGCTGAGGTAAATACTGACCCAGTGGAGAAATCCAAGAGTCTCCCAGAGCCACTCCGGCAAAGTTACACTTCAGGGTTCCTTTTTCTACGGCCTAGAGAGAGAGGTGTGTTAGAACAGCAGACAATTGGTGAGTGAGTGAGACAAACACACAATTACTAGTCTTTTATCATGCCATTACTAAGTCATTTTACAACGGGTACCAGAAAATTCTCATTATGTATTGTAATTACTGTTTAATATTATTACCACCATAAAGATAATTACTATTGCTTCATCACTAACAGCCGAGTATATTCCAAGTCTTATTTGACCATCGTTTTTACACGTTTACTTTGATTAATGGAAAGGTTTTACTTTTGTGGTGCCGAGAGCCGATGAAGTGAAGTCCCCCTCAGTTGGGGTTGATGGAGAACAGAGTGCTACATTCCAGGCCAAGATTTACAGCTCCGTATTTGACGGCACCCCTTTCAAGCTATCACAAGACGAATAAACTGCTCTACCTTTACGACTGAATGGCCTGAGGAGGTCAGAAGACAGTCTGTCAGCAGTACACCTTGTGATCTGCATGGGTTACCACCAGCCAGGCTTGAGAGCCGAGAGATGTGTACCGAGAGAGAGAGAGAGAGACAGGGACTTTTTCGTCCCATTTTTTTGTGAAAATGGCACCAATAGCGCAAAATAAACACGTTTTCTTAAAACCCTTATTTTATTTGAACCTTTATTTAACTAGGCAAGTCAGTTAAGAACAAATTCTTTTAAAAAACTGACAGACTCAGGACATTGATATAACTCTGAGCAATGTGATGTTTCTCTTCTGATCCTCCAACGTCAGAAAAGCAACATAACGGGTATTTTGCATGAATGTCCACACATTTACACAACGAGTGCTGGGTACCGACCAGCTATGCATTTCAGGGTAGAGATTGTGAAACTTCTGTACAAGAAAACTGTGTCGTGGACACTTATCCTCATATGAACTTGTGCAGGGTTTCTCTGAATCAACGGGGGGCGTTCCCGTGCCACGTTGTCAAGGCTACTAGAGCACGCCCTCTTGAGTATCCCTATAAATGACAGGATCTGCTAACAGACATCAGATCAGGTTTCGTCGAGGCCACACCCTTTGAACGAATGAGCCCATCTCCTTGGAAACCAAACACCGATCGACGAGAATTTTTCCTACGCAGAGAGAAGCAAATCCCCCCCCCCCCCCCTGAGTTCACCATACATGCCGGGGGGAATCAGAGAAATGACCAACACAACTCTAATAGACTTTACATTTCCTGGACTGAGAGATTAAGTGTACCCAGCTCAGAAGGGAAACCAGAGTGTGGCAGCATCAGCTGATTACAAGTCTGGTGAATGTACTATTGAGTACAGAATTGATATTGACCTGTGGAGATTCTCCCCTCAATGACTGAGTTGTATTCCGTTTTACCCTGCTTATAATATTCCATTAACTACCTCATTTAGTAAATAAAACCTTCAAACTGAATTACTTTTGGCGTCGAGTTCATTTGTGAGCGATTGGGTTCTTGACGTTTCAGAGCTTGACGACTTCAGAATGATAATGGAGTAATTGACTGTTCATTAAGACTATTGTTGATGTAGGATTAAATGGTATACCGGCTAGTGATAACTACCGATAAAGTTTATTCAAAAGGGCTCCAATCCAACCCTTATATGGTGACCCTCAGATTCATTTGGATAGGATAACCACATTTTATTTGATTTATTTCACCTTTATTTAACCAGGTAGGCAAGTTGAGAACAAGTTCTCATTTACAATTGCGACCTGGCCAAGATAAAGCAAAGCAGTTCGACAGATACAACGACACAGAGTTACACATGGAGTAAAAACAAACATACAGTCAATAATACAGTAATCAAATCAATTAATTATTCCAGGAATTAAATCAGTCATTTATTATCTTGAATATCTATAGACAAGAGGCACAACTCCTCCCATGTCATTAAAGTATATTGAATTGAGAGAGACAGAGACAGCCAGAAAGACAGGAACCCAAGGTACTGTGCTGATCAGTGTGGGTAGAGGTTTGAGGAAGTAGGCCCCAACTTAGCACCAGTCATTAGTTCATCTCTGTGTCATGCATGGCTCAACACATGACAGTGAATATCAGTCTTTAGTTTGAAAACCCTGTTCCATTACAGAGTCAGGTACAACTGAGCTACCAGTTTCTCCATGCGTGGTTCCTATTCACTTACATACCAAGTGTTAGAACTGGAAAAGGTTTCCCCACAGCAGAGACAGTAGGTTCTCATCCCAAATGGCTCCCCTTCTCCCTTTAGAGTGCACTGCTTTCAACCAGAGCCCATATACACTGTACAGGGAATAGTATGTCAATTGGGGGTGTAATTTGTGCCTACCTTAGTGAGTTCCAGCGAGATCGCGGCAGCCATCTTCCCTCCATAGGACTCTGAGAATATGTAGAAGGGCACGCTCTAGAGAACACAAAACAACAATAAGTTCAAAAAAAAATAATATGTAAATGCATTGAGTCGTTTGAGCCAATTACAGCCCTGTTCCAATACATCCCTCCCTCCCTAGAGGAGACTCCTGGGGTATGTTCAGGTCGGTTCAACATTTGAGCCAATACAGCCCTGTTCCAATACATCCCTCCCTCCCTAGAGGAGACTCCTGGGGTGTGTTCAGGTCGGTTCAACATTTGAGCCAATACAGCCCTGTTCCAATACATCCCTCCCTCCCTAGAGGAGACTCCTGGGGTGTGTTCAAGTCGGTTCAACATTTGAGCCAATATAGCCCTGTTCCAATACATCCCTCCCTCCCTAGAGGAGACTCCTGGGGTGTGTTCAGGTCGGTTCAACATTTGAGCCAATTACAGCCCTGTTCCAATACATCCCTCCCTCCCTAGAGGAGACTCCTGGGGTGCGTTCAGTTCGGTTCAACATTTGCATGACTGTTTGTACTGAATGAAAAGTTTCCTCAGAAACTGAGCATTTGAGGTATGTTTTCTCCTGTTTGGTGTGGTCTGATCAATATGGGTGTGACTATTTGAAAAATGGCAAAACTTGTGCAACACACAGGGTTTTAAGCAACAACAAAATCCCAGGACTGAAACTTAAAAGGGGGACTGCACTGCCTGATTTGGTTCATTAAGAAATGCTAGCAGCCCATGACTGAATTCAAACACGAGTTGGTTACAGGGTATGGTTTGACCTGGTTGTCGTGTGTGTTCACAGGTGGGAAGAGTTACCCAAATTATTTAACCAATGAGCTTGAACCGGCGGGTGTGCGACCGTGGCAAAATTGGTTTGACTTTGGATAGCCCATCTCCGGGGCTGGTTAGGGCCCTTTCAAATTCCCTGATGTAAATGAGACAATATTTTCACATCTTTTAGTTCTCATTAAATGCTTTCAATATTTGTATATGAATTTCTACAATTTATAGATAGTTTGAGGTTTAAATCATTTAAATTTGGAGCTATTGGAAATGTTAAACATATTGTCCTGTGTACATTGTGTAATTTACTGATAGTGCCCGACTAACACCATAGGAATATCCAAAGTAAACCCACATTTACCACCGTCATTACAATTGGGTTGCATGCAGCTGCCCTCTGAATTGATGATGACTTGTGTGCTGCCAGCGGTGGGCAGGATTGAAACAAATCCAACATGCATTTACGTTGTGATGCAGTCCACGACCAACAAGTCTCACAAAACTATTTTGGACGAGATCGGCTTCGACAAGTTATCCTATACACACTTCGTAGTACATTGTGACAGTAGAATTTTTTTTGACTCATATCGATGCCACAGACCGGTTTTCTAAATGAAAAGTCGTTTTTTAGGGGCGGTTACTCTTTAAGTTGATCTCAGCTCGAGGGTCACGTCGGGATTTCGAAATTCAGAGGGCTGCAAAGATGATTTATTTTATGACCGATTTATAAGTCAAAATCTAATTTGCGGGACAGAAAAATAGCAGATATTTGAAAATATATAAGTCCATCATTTCGCCATTCTTTCTATGTTGTTTTAGATGTTCCAGTGTGGCCTGGAGGTTTTTTCTTCTTCTCCCCAAATAATAACCCCCCCCCCCCTAAAAAATATATTATTTTGTTCTTACTCAAACCTCCTGCGTCATCCACATGACGGAAATAAGTTGCAGTGACGAGACCTTGAACCCCTGCCATACACAATCTCCCTCTGAGCCTCCATAATCACACCGTTCTCCAACTGGTCCATACAGTACCGTTTCCACTGAATTAGAAGCTGAACCCCGTTCTGAACTCACCCCTGGTGATCCGACCCGTGTGAAGCTGAACCCCGTTCTGAACTCACCCCTGGTGATCCGACCCGTGTGAAGCTGAACCCACCTGAAACTCACCCCTGGTGACCCGACCCGTGTGAAGCTGAACCCACCTGAAACTCACCCCTGGTGACCCGACCCGTGTGAAGCTGAACCCACCTGGAACTCTCCCCTGGTGACCCGACCCGTGTGAAGCTGAACCCACCTGGAACTCTCCCCTGGTGACCCGACCCGTGTGAAGCTGAACCCACCTGGAACTCACCCCTGGTGATCCGACCCGTGTGAAGCTGAACCCACCCCGGTGATCCGACCCGTGTGAAGCTGAACCCACCCTGGTGATCCGACCCGTGTGAAGCCGACCCCCCCCCCCCTGGTGATCCGACCCGTGTGAAGCTGAACCCACCCCCCCTGGTGATCCGACCCGTGTGAAGCTGAACCCCCCCCCCCCCCTGGTGATCCGACCCGTGTGAAGCCGAACCCCCCCCCTGGTGATCCGACCCGTGTGAAGCTGAACCCACCCCTGGTGATCCGACCCGTGTGAAGCCGAACCCACCTGGAACTGTTCCTCCTTGTTAAAGAACTGTTTGAGCAGCACCAGCATGTCGGAGGCGACCGTAGCCACGTCAGTAGCGAAGGCCTCGTCTGAGTCCGTGTAGCTGAAGCCTGTTCCTACCGGGTTGTCAACGAACAATACACTGGAGTACTGAACCTGCAGGGGCAAAACACACACCTTAAACACCGACATCCACTTTTCATTGATGAGCCGTGTGTGTGTGTGAGGTTTACCCAGGAGTTTTTCCTAGGCTCAAGGTCTCTGTCCAGGGGTCCGATCTCTTCAAAGTTCCCGAAGCCACAGCCTGATCCTCCCGGACCTCCCTGGAATGGAGACATGTACCACTATTAGAGATATATCCTCTACCCTCCCTCCCTCTCCCTGTAAGAGATACAGAGGGAGGGATGGTAGAGGATGTATCTCTTACAATTCCACCCCAGTCATTATCATGAGCCTGCCCTCCCCAATTAAGGTGCTACCAACCACCTGTGGTGTAAGGTTACCCACTTGTAGCTAAGTAAGAGTCGTGTAGTGTAAGGTTACCCACTTCACTTCTAGAGCGGTAAGAGAGTAGTATAGTGTAGACCAGTGTAGTGTAAAGTTACTCACCTGCAGCCACATCACGAGAGGCAGCTGGGAGTAGCTGGCGGACGGGCTGTCAGCATAGTAAAGCCACCAGAACATATGTGCCCCCTCGCGTACATCAACATATCCCCAGGATTCTTTTGATTTTAGGGGATTCGAGAACCCTGCATACAAGAGTTGGAGACATTGAAATTATGTTATAAAAAAAATGCTACGGGGGGGGGGGGGTCTGATCAGGAACACGTCAACATTGTAGCTAGCCAACTTTTGCTTTCACATTTAACGCTGACATGAAACCCGACCAAGTAAAGCAAATTAATGGATTTGATCAATTTGATTGCTGGAGCCTGAGTCACCGTACTTAGCGGACTAAACTCTGTGGAGTCACCGTCGTGATTTCAAGCATGTTTGGATAACGGCGCAGTTAGTATTCAAACTGGAATTGAACAATTTGAAACACCGATATATCGGACACAATCACTCGACAGAGCTAACTACTTACCTGTATCAATGGCCACGACAAGTAGCAACACAACGCTGCAAGCGCTTGTTTTCGTCAACCCCATCATCCCGACTTGTTCACAAGAACTTCACAATGACAACACTTTTCATTACACTATTGTGTCATGTCAGATATCAGTCACATGACTGACCGAATCCTCAGCTGACCAGAATATGGAAAATGGGGAGAGGCCATCAGGATATTTAGAGCCAATCAATGAGCATTGTGAAGCTAGCCACGCCTCATTGAATTGTGTCAAAATAAAAGTCCCGGGGAAAATGTCCTGTGAATTTTCCATATTAAAAGCCACGGAACACAGGCGATGTATAAACTGAAGATTGACCAAGAAAAATACATTTATTTATCAAGTCATAAGAACGCAATCATGATTTTATACTTCTGCCGGAGGGCAAAAGAGGTAATCAAATTATCAATCAATCAATCAAACCTCCAAATCATGTGACTACTCTGGAAACTTTTTTCAAACAGCACCTAGCAACAAATTTAGCTACTTTAAAACTAAATGACACAAAAACGTTTTTCTCTGTCACACGCTCAGTCACAACACACGTGCCTGGCTGTAAAAGTGCATTGTGAGTGACGTCAGCAGCAGGCGCTCAGCTCGTGCACAGGCAGCAGCAATTTCAACAAATTGCAAATCATTGTTGGATGACTGCAGCTGCAGTAGCATGGGTTTAACAAGCCAAACCCAATGAATATAGTTGGTCACGAATGTTTGATCTTGAACAGAACTGTACAGCCAGAAGAACAGAAAAGAGAGTGGGAGTCTGAAACTGAACAAATGTCAAATCATATTTTTCGCTGAGATGGCCAGTCAATTTGAGTAACGTTGTTGTGTATTCTACGCAAAGACGCAGTTTTACGCTATCACTCAATGACATCACAACGTCATTTAGCAACAAATCAACCTGCCTCTAGCGTCTTACCCTAAAAATGTCCCATCTTCTCTTGAATCCGCCACATCTTCTACTCAACCTCGTTCTTCAAGGCAACGATCCTGACTGCCTCAATCCCCTCTCAGGAACTGAGGAAGCTTCTCAAACTCAACTATTATCTGCTGTTCAGTGTGCTGGGCCTGGCTCTGGAGACAGGGAGAAAACTGTTCCTGACTTAGTTGCCATAATAAAGCTACGTAATTATTAAGTAAGTTACATAGGGGCGGCAGGTAGCCTAGTGGTTAGAGGGGTGGCAGGTAGCCTAGTGTTTAGAGGGGTGGCAGGTAGCCTAGTGTTTAGAGGGGTGGCAGGTAGCCTAGTGTTTAGAGGGGCGGCAGGTAGCCTAGTGTTTAGAGGGGTGGCAGGTAGCCTAGTGTTTAGAGGGGTGGCAGGTAGCCTAGTGTTTAGAGGGGTGGCAGGTAGCCTAGTGTTTAGAGGGGCGGCAGGTAGCCTAGTGTTTAGAGGGGTGGCAGGTAGCCTAGTGTTTAGAGGGGTGGCAGGTAGCCTAGTGTTTAGAGGGGTGGCAGGTAGCCTAGTGTTTAGAGGGGTGGCAGGTAGCCTAGTGTTTAGAGGGGTGGCAGGTAGCCTAGTGGTTAGAGGGGTGGCAGGTAGCCTAGTGGTTAGAGGGGTGGCAGGTAGCCTAGTGGTTAGAGGGGTGGCAGGTAGCCTAGTGTTTAGAGGGGTGGCAGGTAGCCTAGTGTTTAGAGGGGTGGCAGGTAGCCTAGTGGTTAGAGGGGCGGCAGGTAGCCTAGTGTTTAGAGGGGCGGCAGGTAGCCTAGTGGTTAGAGGGGCGGGGCGGCAGGTAGCCTAGTGGTTAGAGGGGCGGTAGGTAGCCTAGTGGTTAGAGGGGCGGCAGGTAGCCTAGTGGTTAGAGGGGCGGGGCGGCAGGTAACCTAGTGGTTAGAGGGGCGGTAGGTAGCCTAGTGGTTAGAGGGGCGGCAGGTAGCCTAGTGGTTAGAGGGGCGGCAGGTAGCCTAACAGAAGAATACGAAACGGGTGGGACTTACCTGAATTTGTCCAATAAATAACTCTTGTTTTCATTGCAAAATGTTTTGCTCAGTGTACACTAATCAATAGACTCCTGTCTGAACAACAGGAGTGTGGCGCAAAGGTTATCTACAAACGTATTAGATTACTTTGGAATGTTGTTGATGCTCAGGTTAGCAATCAACTAAATATAGCTTGAAGCAATCCTACATCTTTACATACTAGGTAGTTTCTTTATTTAGCTCTGATATATATATATACAATGTTACGTTGAAGCAATAAGTCCCAAGGGGCTGTGGTATATGGCCAATATACCACGGCTTAGGGCTGTTCTTTCACGCGATGCAGCGCGCGGGGAGCCTGGACACAGACCTTAGCCGTGGTATATTGACCATATACCACAGCCCCTCGGGCCTTATTGCTATTATAAACTGGTTAAGTAATTAGAGCAGTAATAATACATGTTTTGTCATACCTGTGGTATACGGTCTCATGTACCACGGCTGTCAGCCAATCAGCATTCAGGGCTGGAACCACCCAGTTTATAATTGTTGGTATATTTTAAGGAGGGATTTTTAGTTGACCAAAATTGCTTCTACTTTGTTGTCTACTCTGTTTAAATCAGTTGTAAAAGCTGTTTGTTAAAAAACATGGTTTGATACATCTTCTGTGAATGTTTCCATGGTTTGATACATCTTCTGTGAAGGTTTCCATGGTTTGATACATCTTCTGTGAAGGTTTCCTTGTCTTGATACATCTTCTGTGAAGGTTTCCATTGTTTGATACATCTTCTGTGAAGGTTTCCATTGTTTGATACATCTTCTGTGAAGGTTTCCATGGTTTGATACATCTTCTGTGAAGGTTTCCATGGTTTGATACATCTTCTGTGAAGGTTTCCATGGTTTGATACATCTTCTGTGAAGGTTTACGTGTCTTTTGTATATCCATGTTTCCTAACCAGCGGTACCAGAACCCCCGGGGGGTAATGGGCCTATCCACAGGGGGTACCTGAGAAGACTGAGGCCATAGGCTTACTAGTAATGGGCATGAGGGGGTACTCTGGGCAGAGTAAAATGGACTTGGTGGTACATTAACCAAAAGGTTGGGAACCACTGATATACATTATGAAAATGCTTAGTTGAAAATACTGCCACTTGGTGTTTACAACTACTACTACCAAAGATTGAGTATACTCTGCTGTCGCCTATTGGCAAGAAAGGGAATCGCATATTTAAACCGTGTGAAACATTCGGCTACTACGTGCGTCCAGTCAGAGCGTTTGTTTTGAAATGGGGAAGTCAAGTTTTGTAACAATCCAATAGGAGGAAGGAAAACGGCAGCTTCACATTACAGTTATCAGATTACAATAATCTGATTTTTTTTACAAATATATAAGAATGCAACTAGCCAGCTAAGCAACTAGTTAGTTAGGTAGCGGTCGAAATTTAAGCAATTGTTACCTGGAGGAAAATGGGGGAGAGTTTAATATTTTCTTGTATTTAGTCCAGTGGAGGGTCATGTAATTTGTCATCGATTTATATGTCAATATTTGTCAGCATTTTGGAATGTACGTGTTGAATTCGGCTATGTAACTTTGGTGTACAACCCTGCTCTATCTCGTTCTCCTCGCTGAGCTCGGCTGGGTGGGCACTTAGCTTTCCATCGGCTTTTCGATCAGACCCTCTCTGTGCTTGGTGGATCAGCACGTGGGCATGTAGAGTATCTGGTGAATCAAATGGTGCTTGTAGTGATGACGTAGGGAGCTAGCGCACAATAAGAACGATGGTAGAAATGCTGCATTCAAAACAACTGGGAACTCAGAAATCTCAGACTTCGGTGCATTCAAGAAAACTCGGGAAAGGGGGGAAGCTCCGACTGGGGAAAATAGTTTTGAAAGGTCATCCAACTCCGAATTCAAAGTCGGAAACTCAGGCATCTTGCTAGAGCTCTGACTTTCCGACCTGAAGATCACTGACATTATTTGTCTTGTTTTGTGTGTGTGTTGAGTTCCCAATTGTCTTGAAAGCGCCAACAAACTCTGGTTTATCACAACAACAAGCATGGCGTTGCACAATTATGGAAGGACCACATTCGTGAAACATGTATCTTCACTACAATGTACAGGTTTCTGTGCGGTCTCTGTCCGCTGAAGAGAGTCTAGAAAAGTTTAATATAATTTTGGAGTTGAATGGAGATGGTTCCTCAATGTGGAAAAACGTGACGGGATAAAATCAGGTGTTGGAGGAGTTACTGAGTTTTTCCAGCGATATGTTTATCATAGGCTGCCTGTCATTACATCATGATTTAGGTTTTTATTCGAAGCATTAGTCTCACATTCTATAGTCAACTTACACACGACACTGACATGCACTACCTCATCAGCTATGTGTGACGTTTTAAATGTATGTAGATCTGTCCTGAATGAATGTTTTGTTGTTGTCCTACTTTTGCCTACTACTAGGTTCTGCTCATCAATTGGTAGGCTATTTGTTAATAAAACATGCATTGATATTTTGTTAAGGGTATTACGTTTTGAAAAAGACTGCCTCTTTACCGGACTTATGTTTTTTTATGTTTTCAACTACCCCTACCAAAGATTTTAGAGTATAATTGACTTTGTGGCTGTGTTATCTAGTGGGAACCGGCTAGTGCTTCCGGTATGAGGGAGCGTTGAATGAAATATTTAGCTGGCTAATTCCCTTCCGTGCCAACAGGTGGCAGTAACTAAACGAGTCAACTCTTCAAAAGACAGACAACTAGTTTTCTGAACGGCGTGTGAGATAGATTTCCTTCCACACAGCAACAATGGCAGCCTCCAATACCAATGTGATACGGGTGCGATTGTATTTTGATTACCCGCCGCCCTCGGTATCCGACTGTCGCATGTGCTGGGTCCTCGTGGATCTGAACAAATGCCGGGTGGTAGCAGACATAGCCAGCGTGATCAGGGAAAAGTTCGACTTCAGTCGCAGGAGCATTTTGAGTCTGTTCATTGAAGACTGCTACCTGCCGCACACAGAGAGCATCTACGTAGTCCGAGATAACGACAGCATCAGGTGCGTCACACACACCCGCATAGCCAGACATGTTTTTTATCCAGTCTGATCCACGCTTAGCTCTAGACCTGCGCTGGTGCTGTAACTTTCATTAGGATTTAAGTCTGTGATCTAACCCACATGGTCGGTTCATTCTATTTATTTGGCTTGGTTATATAGCCTAGCTAGGTAGCTAGCTACACCGGCTTGCAACAAAACAATAGAGGGGTTGCACTCCAAGCCTGGTCTTAGCCTAGGCCAATATGTTTTCACACAAACCACCCCTAGTACTTTGAGAATATCTACCGTTCCAACCCTCCGTGTTGTGTTGATTGACAGAGTGAAGGTGGACACCCTAACCCTTTCGAGTGGAAGTCAGTCGAACACATCTGTTGTGAAGTCCAAGAAGAGGAGGAGAGATGCCGAGGAGGAGGAGCCCACACAGAACCGAGTGAGTGAAGAGTGGAAAAAGAAGAAGAGAAAGAAGGAGAGTCAGGAGGCCGATTCCAACCAGGCTGCGGTTGAAGAGAGGAGGAAAGAAGACAAGAAGAAACAGAAACAGAAGAAGAAGAAAGATAAGAAGGTGGCGACCAAAACCACTGCCTCGTCCACAGGACCCTCTCCCACCTCGTCCACAGGACCCCCTCCCACCTCGTCCACAGGACCCCCTCCCACCGTAGTCAAAGCAGACAAAAACACCAAGAAGGCTCCAGCGGCCACAGCAGTATCTGTTAACGGTAAAGCCACAGCAAAGACCCCGAATGGGGAAACGGACGACTCTTCTGATTCCAGTGAAAGTAGTGAGGAGGAGGTGGCCCCCAGTAAAACCTCCATGCAGAAACTACCCCCCAAATCACACTCTGCTAGCTCTACACCCCCTGTCACATCTAAAGCCACCCCTGTAGTTAAACCCCGAGTCCCCATTAAGAAACCATGCCCACCTCCCTCATCTGATTCGGACTCCTCAGACTCATCGGGTGACGATGCCTCTAGCAAAGCCACCACAGGCAAACCTCCCGTTAAAAACCAAACTCCTCTATCCAAACCTGCTGCCACTCCTCCTACCACCATACCCACCGGCTCCGGAGCTGGTCCTAGAGACAAAACCACCCCCTCCAGGCCCAGCCTCCCTTCCTCAGGTCCCAGGACCTCTGGATCCCCTGGCCAGAGAGCTAATGCTCCAGGGCCAGGCTCTACCCCAGCAGTGCAGAAGGCCCACAGGAGGCCTGAGAGCCCAGGCTCTACCCCAGCAGTGCAGAAGGCCCACAGGAGGCCTGAGAGCCCAGGCTCTAGTAGTAGTAGTAGTGAGGAGGAGATCCAGCTGGTTATCAAACAACCGGGCCTGGGGATGGGGATAGTCCCTGCTATGGCAGCACAACCCACCTGGAGAGGCAGGGGAAGCCCTAGGGGTGTGGAGAGAGGAGGGGTTAGGGGTAGAGGGGATGGAGGCCAGAGTTGGGGTGGTGGAGGTAGGGGGGTTAGAGGGGAGTGGGACAGGGGTCCTCGTGGTGGGGGTAGAGGTGGGGAGTGGGATAGGGGTTCTCGTGGGGGTAGAGGAGGGAGAGGGGGAGATAGTGGGGCAGGGGGAGGAGATAATGCAGGGTTTTATTTCAACTATGAAGGTGGACAGCGACAGCAGACTCATCAGCCACCATCGTACCAGAAGGACTCCCTGAATAACAGCTCTGTGGTGTTCCAGGTAAGTCAACTGACTGCTACACGGTATTCCAGGGTTGGTCAATTCAAGTCATTTAGTTTGTTTTATTTTTTTATTCTCATTGAAAAGCACAGAACTGGAATTGGCATTTCAGTTTACTTCCTGAATTGAAATGGACTCGACACCGACCCTGTGGCATTTCAGTTTACTTCCTGAATTGAAATGGACTCGACACCGACCCTGTGGCATTTCAGTTTACTTCCTGAATTGAAATGGACTCGACACCGACCCTGTGGCATTTCAGTTTACTTCCTGATTTGAAATGGACTCGACACCGACCCTGTGGCATTTCAGTTTACTTCCTGAATTGAAATGGACTCGACACCGACCCTGTGGCATTTCAGTTTACTTCCTGAATTGAAATGGACTCGACACCGACCCTGTGGCATTTCAGTTTACTTCCTGAATTGAAATGGACTCGACACCGACCCTGTGGCATTTCAGTTTACTTCCTGAATTGAAATGGACTCGACACCGACCCTGTGGCATTTCAGTTTACTTCCTGAATTGAAATGGACTCGACACCGACCCTGTGGCATTTCAGTTTACTTCCTGAATTGAAATGGACTCGACACCGACCCTGTGGCATTTGTTTACTTCCTGAATTGAAATGGACTCGACACCGACCCTGTGGCATTTCAGTTTACTTCCTGAATTGAAATGGACTCGACACCGACCCTGTGGCATTTCAGTTTACTTCCTGAATTGAAATGGACTCGACACCGACCCTGTGGCATTCTGTAACCTACTTCTGTTGTTGCTGCAACGAAGATGTGGGAGGTATGACATTTATAGGTGTGTGTGTGTTGTAGAACCCATCAGAGAGTGTCCCCAAGAGGGACTACAGTGAGATGCCCCTCCTAGCTGCTCCCCCTCAGGACGGACAGAAGATCGCCTTCAAGGTAACACACCGCTTATAGATCGCCGAGGTAACCCACCTCTTATAGACCGTCGGGGTAACCCACCTCTTATAGACCGTCGAGGTAACCCACCTCTTATAGACCGTCGAGGTAACCCACCTCTTATAGACCGTCGAGGTAACCCACCTCTTATAGACCGTCGAGGTAACCCACCTCGTATAGACCGTCGAGGTAACCCACCTCGTATAGACCGTCGAGGTAACCCACCTCGTATAGACCGTCGAGGTAACCCACCTCTTATAGACCGTCGAGGTAACCCACCGCTTATAGACCGAGGTAACCCACCTCTTATAGACCGCCCGTCGAGGTAACCCACCTCTTATAGACCGTCGAGGTAACCCACCTCTTATAGACCGTCGAGGTAACCCACCTCTTATAGACCGTCGAGGTAACCCACCTCTTATAGACCGTCGAGGTAACCCACCTCTTATAGACCGTCGAGGTAACCCACCTCTTATAGACCGTCGAGGTAACCCACCTCTTATAGACCGCCGAGGTAACCCACCTCTTATAGACCGTCGAGGTAACCCACCTCTTATAGACCGTCGAGGTAACCCACCGCTTATAGACCGACCGTCGAGGTAACCCACCGCTTATAGACCCACCGTCGGGGTAACCCACCTCTTATAGACCGAGGTAACCCACCTCTTATAGACCGAGGTAACCCACCTCTTATAGACCGAGGTAACCCACCTCTTATAGACCGAGGTAACCCACCTCTTATAGACCGTCGAGGTAACCCACCTCTTATAGACCGTCGAGGTGACCCACCTCTTATAGACCGTCGAGGTGACCCACCGCTTATAGACCGACCGTCGAGGTAACCCACCGCTTATAGACCGACCGTCGAGGTAACCCACCGCTTATAGACCGTCGAGGTAACCCACCTCTTATAGACCGTCGAGGTAACCCACCTCTTATAGACCGTCGAGGTAACCCACCTCTTATAGACCGTCGAGGTAACCCACCTCTTATAGACCTTCGAGGTAACCCACCTCTTATAGACCGTCGAGGTGACCCACCTCTTATAGACCGTCGAGGTGACCCACCTCTTATAGACCGTCGAGGTGACCCACCTCTTATAGACCGTCGAGGTGACCCACCTCTTATAGACCGTCGAGGTGACCCACCTCTTATAGACCGTCGAGGTGACCCACCTCTTATAGACCGTCGAGGTGACCCACCTCTTATAGACCGTCGAGGTGACCCACCTCTTATAGACCGTCGAGGTGACCCACCTCTTGTAGACCGTCGAGGTGACCCACCTCTTGTAGACCGTCGAGGTGACCCACCTCTTGTAGACCGTCGAGGTGACCCACCTCTTGTAGACCGTCGAGGTAACCCACCTCTTATAGACCGAGGTGACCCACCTCTTATAGACCTGCTGGCGGTTCCGTACTCACCACACAGCTCAGTCTGATACACTGGGTTCAAATGGAAGCAATGCGTTTTACCTTCACTCAGGTCATGTCTTTATTTAACCAGGGTGGTCCACTCAGTAACACTGTTTCCCAGTGGTTCAACTGGAAGGGCCTTATTGTACTAGTAGAAAGAAGACCATAGTTAGTGTATAGCGTCACTCCATTCAGACACTGGAGCCTTCTTGCTGCTCAGGTCATGTGACCAGGAAACTCCTAGCTGTACTAATTTTGTTGACTCTCCCTGGTCGAGGAGGGAAAGAGTTAAAGATGTACAATGGCAAGAGAAAGTAGGTGAAGCCTTTGGAATTACCTGGATTTCTGCATTCATTCATCATCACATTTTATCTGATCTTCACCTAAGTCACAACAATAGACAGTCTGCTGCTTAAAACTAATAACAAACATTTATAGGTTTTCATGTCTTTCTTGAACCCACCGTGTAAACATGCACAGTACAGGGTTGTAAACATGCACAGTACAGGGTTGTAAACATGCACAGTACAGGGTTGTAAACATGCACAGTACAGGGTTGTAAACATGCACAGTACAGGGTTGTAAACATGCACAGTACAGGGTTGTAAACATGCACAGTACAGGGTTGTAAACATGCACAGTACAGGGTTGTAAACATGCACAGTACAGGGTTGTAAACATGCACAGTACAGGGTTGTAAACATGCACAGTACAGGGTTGTAAACATGCACAGTACAGGGTTGTAAACATGCACAGTACAGGGTTGTAAACATGCACAGTACAGGGTTGTAAACATGCACAGTACAGGGTTGTAAACATGCACAGTACAGGGTTGTAAACATGCACAGTACAGGGTTGTAAACATGCACAGTACAGGGTTGTAAACATGCACAGTACACTCCTTCTCTCCCTCCACTGACTGTCTGACACCCACTCCTTCTCTCCCTCCTGACTGTCTGACACCCACTCCTTCTCTCCCTCCTGACTGTCTGACACCCACTCCTTCTCTCCCTCCACTGACTGTCTGACACCCACTCCTTCTCTCCCTCCACTGACTGTCACTGCATGAAATTTTGGACCATTCCTCTTTACAAAACTGCTTCAGTTCAACAATGTTCAAGGGATGTCTGGTGTGAACCGCTCTCTCGAGGTCATGCCACAGCATCTCAAATCGGGTTGAGGTCAGGACTCTTGACTGGGCCACTCCAGAAGGTCAGGACTCTTGACTGGGCCACTCCAGAAGGTCAGGACTCTTGACTGGGCCACTCCAGAAGGTCAGGACTCTTGACTGGGCCACTCCAGAAGGTCAGGACTCTTGACTGGGCCACTCCAGAAGGTCAGGACTCTTGACTGGGCCACTCCAGAAGGTCAGGACTCTTGACTGGGCCACTCCAGAAGGTCAGGACTCTTGACTGGGCCACTCCAGAAGGTCAGGACTCTTGACTGGGCCACTCCAGAAGGTCAGGACTCTTGACTGGGCCACTCCAGAAGGTCAGGACTCTTGACTGGGCCACTCCAGAAGGTCAGGACTCTTGACTGGGCCACTCCAGAAGGTCAGGACTCTTGACTGGGCCACTCCAGAAGGTCAGGACTCTTGACTGGGCCACTCCAGAAGGCGTATTTTCTTCTGTTGAAGCCATTCTGTTGTTGATTTTACTTCTGTGTTTTGGGTCGTTGTCCTGTTTCATCACCCAACTTCTGTTGAATTTCAATTGGCGTACAGATAGCCTTACATTCTCCTGCAAAATGTCTTGATAAACTTGGGAATTCATTTTTCTGCCGACGATAGCAAACTGTCCAGGCCCTGAGGCAGCAACGCAGCCCCAAACCTTGATGCTCCCTCCACTATACTTTACAGTTGGGATGAGGTTTTGATGTTGGTGTGCTGGGCTTTTTTTCTCCACACATAGTGATGTCTGTTCCTTCCTTCCAAACAACTCAACTCTAGTTTCATCTGTACACAGAATATTTTGCCAGTAGAGCTGTGGAACATCAAGGTGCTCTTTTGCGAACTTCAGACTTGCAGCAATGGCTTCTTCCGTGGCGTCCTCCCATGAACACCATTCTTGTTTAGTGTTTTATGCATCATAGACTCGTCAACCGAGATGTTAGCATGTTCCAGAGATTTCTGTAAGTCTTAAGCTGACACTCTAGGATTCTTCTTAACCTCATTGAGTATTCTGCTCTGTGCTCTTGCAGTCATCTTTGCAGGACGGCCACTCCTAGGGAGAGTAGCAACAGTGCTGAACTTTCTCCATTTATAGACCATTTGTCTGACTGTGGACTGATGAGCATCAAGGCTTTTAGAGATACTTTGTAACCCTTTCCAGCTTTATGCAAATCAATCATTCTTAATCTTAGGTTTTCTGATCTCTTTTGTTTGAGGCATGGTTCACATCAGGCAATGCTTCTTGTGAATAGCAAACTCAAATTTTGTGAGTTTAAAAAAAAAGAAATGTAAGGGCTGGGCAGCTCTAACCAACATCTCCAATCTCGTCTCATTGATTGGACTCCAGGTTAGCCGACTCCTGACACCAGTTATCTTTTGGAGAAGTCATTAGCCTCGGGGTGTTCACATACTTTTTCCAACCTACATTGTGAATGTTTAAATGATGTATTCAATATAGACAAGAAAAATACAATCATTTGTGTGTTATTAGTTTAAGCACACTGTGTTTTTGTCTGTAGTTGTGACTTAGATGAAGATCAGGTCAAATGTGATGACCAGTTTATCCAGAAGTCCAGGTCATTCCAAAGGGTTCACATTCCTTTTCCTTACCACTGTAAGTCCCTCTGTTTTCCATGTGAATAAAACCTCTTTAATTAACATAGAAGCACAGTGAGAGATGACTGTAGAGTTGTGTGTTGCTAAGGTACTACACACCTCCATGTAACTCATTATCACTCTGTCGTGTGTGTGTGTGTTCACAGCTGCTGGAGCTGACAGAGAACTACACACCAGAGGTGTCTGAGTATAAAGTAAGTAAAAATAGTTGAATGACTCACTTTTTTCTCTCCTCTGTCTCGTATAACAACATGAGGAGACAGCGCTGTGTGAACACGGTTAGGAACTGTTTTCTCTCTGTCTGGTATAACTTGAGGAGACAGCGCTGTGTGGACACGGTTAGGAACTGTTTTCTCTGTCTGGTATAACTTGAGGAGAAACAGCTGTGTGAACAGGGTTAGGAACTGTTTTCTCTAACCGTAGGTGGACAGCACTTGAGAAGAAAAAAGTGATGCCCTGAACTAGGACTAAATACATTTGGGTAATGTTCTTTCTCACTGTGTGTCTCCCTGTTTGTCTATCAGGAGGGGAAAATCATTCATTTCGACCACAGCACCAAACAGATTGAGCTCGAACTGCTCTCTGCTTATCAAGGTAAGGCCAAACGGATGACTGCTCTCTGCTTATCAAGGTAAGGCCAAATGGATGACTGCTCTCTGCTTATCAAGCTAGGATGAAGATCCCTCACTTAACAGTTTAAATGAATGGGGGGGGGGGGGTGAAGGAAGTAACTGTTGAATGGCGATACTCCACCCTTCTCCCAGAGTGCACTGGTACAACTTCCTGTCATTGGATTGATGTAATGATTGGCTGGCGTGAGCTTCCACTGTTAAATCCATGATGAGAAGTGTTCCAGTGCGTAACTTTGGGAGAAAGGTGGAGAATCGGGACTCGGACGATGTTTCCCTCAGCCATCTGAAGGCACCTTGGCACTACCTGTCATTGTCTGCCCCTCACCTGGCACTACCTGTCATTGTCTGCCCCTCACCTGGCACTACCTGTCATTGTCTGCCCCTCACCTGGCACTACCTGTCATTGTCTGCCCCTCACCTGGCACTACCTGTCATTGTCTGCCCCTCACCTGGCACTACCTGTCATTGTCTGCCCCTCACCTGGCACTACCTGTCATTGTCTGCCCCTCACCTGGCACTACCTGTCATTGTCTGCCCCTCACCTGGCACTACCTGTCATTGTCTGCCCCTCACCTGGCACTACCTGTCATTGTCTGCCCCTCACCTGGCACTACCTGTCATTGTCTGCCCCTCACCTGGCACTACCTGTCATTGTCTGCCCCTCACCTGGCACTACCTGTCATTGTCTGCCCCTCACCTGGCACTACCTGTCATTGTCTGCCCCTCACCTGGCACTACCTGTCATTGTCTGCCCCTCACCTGGCACTACCTGTCATTGCTGGACCTTACCAAGATGGCCCAACCTTAACATGTCTGTCTGCCCCTCAGCGCCCGTGGAGCCGGGGAAGTTTGACCTGGTGTATCAGAACGCGGACGGATCCGAGAGTGTGGAGTACGCTGTGTCCCGGGGTTCCAGGGTAAGACATAAGATACTGTTACTGTACAGTGTTATTTCACAGACCCTGCCTGCATGCACTGATCCTGCAGCACAATTGATCTGCGCACATTCATCACAATTTAGACTTCATTTCTACAATACTGTATTATCAGATTGTATGTCAGAGCCAGGGTCTGGCGTAACACTCTGTGGGGGTGGCTTGACACTCTGTGGGGGTGGCGGCTTAACACTCTGGGGGGGTGGCTCGACACTGTGGGGGGGGGGCTCGACACTCTGTGGGGGGGGGGCTCGACACTCTGTGGGGGGGAGGCTCGACACTCTGGGGGGGGGGGGCTCGACACTCTGTGGGGGGGGGGCGGCGGCTCGACTCTGTGGGGGGGGGCGACTCGACACTCTGTGGGGGGGGGGGGCGGCTCGACACTCTGTGGGGGGGGGGGCGGCTCGACACTCTGTGGGGGGGGGGGGGGGGGCTTGACACTCTGGGGGGGGGCGGCTTAACACTGTGGGGGTGGCGGCTTAACACTCTGGGGGGGTGGCGGCTTAACACTCTGGGGGGGGGTGGCGGCTTAACACTCTGGGGGGGGGGGGGGGGGGGGGGCGGCTTAACACTCTGGGGGGGGTGGCGGCTTAACACTCTGGGGGGGGGGCGGCTTAACACTCTGGGGGGGGCGGCTTAACACTCTGGTGGGGGGGCTTAACCTTTTGAATGCTGTTTTGGTTCCATTGACCATCCTCTCTTCACTAAGCGGGCCTCTTCTCACACTGTACTGGCTGTGTGACACTGTATGGATGAGCTTGACCCCCTCTCTATTGTCCCTGACTGCATTTCAACCCCATCACCCACATGTTGAGGGAAGCTGTTCATTGTCCAATGAATGTCCCTTATAATCGTTTAGTTGAAAGAGAAACCTGTTGGGATACTTTAAACCAGGCATAATGGGGGTTAAATACTTTCCCATAAAACAGCTGTATGTGCAGAATTCGGAATGTTGTGATTTTCCGGTTACCATGGGGATGTGTTTGTGATGTCACTCCCATAGAATTGAATAGAATCCCATTTCAGTGTCTTTCTCTCTCTCTCTCTCTCTGCAGGTGACTGAACGTTGGGACTCACTGCTGGAACCCAGGCTAGTTGTTGGGAATTTGAGTTGAGGAACAAGATGGACGTTCTTGGTCGACTTGGCCCAGGCATTTCTAACACACTGGCCCATTTCCCCCACTTGAGTTCCCCAGTAATGGCCAAATTATAATAATTCAGCACACAACCCCAATTTAGACTAAGTTAAAGATGGACCAGCCCAAATCTGGCATTTGCCGGATCTGCCCCAGGGCCAGTCCGTTTCTGGTTGGATGGACTGGGGCTTGTTCTGACACCTCCATAGACCGTTTACCCTGGATGGGCTTGTTCTGACACCTCCATAGACCGTTTACCCTGGATGGGCTTGTTCTGACACCTCCATAGACAGTTTACCCTGGATGGGCTTGTTCTGACACCTCCATAGACAGTTTACCCTGGATGGGCTTGTTCTGACACCTCCATAGACAGTTTACCCTGGATGGGCTTGTTCTGACACCTCCATAGACAGTTTACCCTGGATGGGCTTGTTCTGACACCTCCATAGACAGTTTACCCTGGATGGGCTTGTTCTGACACCTCCATAGACAGTTTACCCTGGACTCAGATTAAGCTGGAGATGTTCCAGTGACTATGATTTTGTTTAGTTCAGGAGTAGAGCCTTAATCTGGGTCTGGGAAACCAGCCTTACTGTCAACAGTCTCTCTGATGAAGAGCTATATACTGGTAGCTATTTTACCTTACCAAACCCCTTATCTCAGCCTTACTGTCAACATGTGGTTGGCTCTACTAATTCAGGATGTTTTTTTTTTTTATGGAGATTTGTTAAATTCAATAGTTTTGCGTTTCAGTTTATTTACTCAGTAGACAAGAGTTCAAATGAAATTGACCAGAACCTTGGATTCAGCTAATCAAAGTCTGGATTAAAGCTATTGATTAGTTTTAGTTCTGGGTGTGCTGAGCACCATTTTAATGATTTACTTAAACATCTTCTAATGTTGTATTGTGGAAGGGAGGGTACAGGGTAGGTTGCTTAAGTACCTTCAAATGTTATTTAATCTTTGGTCTCTTTACTACTTTTTAATTTTTTTACACATTGATATAACTGTGAATGTCCCATCTTGATTATTTTGAAACTTGTTTGTAAGATAATAAAGTTTGATATCCTATGACCAGGATAGGTGGGGTTTCTTAATTAATAACCTATTAAGGCTACCCCCCTACTTTTAATAATGACATATCAGGCAATTTCCGGCCAAACGTTCCCCTAGCGGGATGTATGTCCTAGACAGGTTTTAAGCTATGCCGTAGTTATCAAGAATACCATCCACACCAGAGGTCAGGACAATTTAATGGAACGTAAAGTAGCTATTCAGGGTAACCATGGAGCTGGGGCGTGTACAAGGACAATACATACATTGGCGATTGGAAAACGTGTCATATTTAATTCTGTTTTTTTTTTCTTTTTAAATATCACCATTTATTTTACGTTGATTTACAGTAATGATTAACTTCCAATTCTGTTCAATAGTCCTATGTTTGGAAAACAATCAAGGAGCTAGATGGTGTCACAATCACATCAAATTGTATCTTTCTCAGTATCCTAACATAAAAACACCTGACCTGACACTTTAAAAACACGCTCATGGGCAGATGTTTACGTAAGTCGATTTTTTTCTCCCTTCATGATCGTGAATCGTAGCCATTTATCGTCTCTACCCACCGCGCGTCGATCAGTGGTCCTTCCCATTCCGTAACGGGATGCTGCTGATGTCACAGCACCAACCGAGCCAGTCAGCAACGGCACCAGCGGAGAACAGCAACCGGAATGATGGCGAATACAGAACCAATTCAAACAAAGTCCGTTAAATAACGACGTTATCTGACAAACCGACCTCTTAAGATGGAAGGAAACGTCTTCCCCGACCAAGAACAGCTTCTCGGGTTCCTGAAAAAGCTCAGGGAGGTATTCGACGTGTGTGATGAGGATGCTGATGGTTATATTCGGGTCGAACATTTTGTGGATTTGGGGCTTCAGTTCGGGCAGGGGGACAGAGATGAGGTAAGTCCATCTGTCGGTTGACGACATCCACGGATGATGATGATGAATGAGAATTTGGAGGATATTTGATCGAAGGAAGCTCTTGTCTGCAAGTGTTTTGAAATATGATCATCGCAACATGTATTAGGCCGTGTGTGTGTGTGTGTGTGTGTGTACGTTCGTTTATTATAAATGTATTCCTCGCCAACGTCGATATGACACTGAGACAAACAGGTTGCCAGCCGGAACCGAATGTGATCTCGAGGTGACCGTTGGATTTATTTTCTGATGGATTATACGATTTGGTGTAAAAAATCTAATCTGATAGGATAATTTAGTTGACACGGTTTAAATAGAACGATACGTTCTCATTGACGTCAACACATCTGTACGCGCGCCAACCACAGGTAGGCATATTCCTCCAGGATATTCAGACATCGATAGGTCTTTCATAATGGGGATGGTGAGTCAGATAGACCTAATGGGGAGATGTATATTACGATTGTACCGGAGATCGTGTGTGTCTGCATAAGTGTGGTTACATTTACCAGGTTGCCATTAGGCTTCTTTATCAATGCACTCATTCATTTCACATGAGTCATTATAATTTCTCTATAATGAATTAGAAATAAAACAATTATTATAGATTTGGAAAACTATTGGTGTCTGCTGTTTCACTTGTCACTGTACAGGTTTTCCGATACACCTTTATAGACTTGAGAAGCTTACAGTCAACCAACATCAATACAAACACATTGAAATGACATGTTTTAGTATCATGTGGAAGCTTATTTAACCCTGTTACAATATCCTTATAACAGACAGGCAGGGTAGGCAGACAGACAGGTATACAGACAGACAGACAGACAGACAGACAGGCAGGCAGGCAGGCAGGCAGACTGACAGACAGACAGGCAGACATACAGGCGGGGTAGGCAGACAGACAGGCATACAGACAGGCAGGGTAGGCAGACACAGACAGACACGCAGACTGACTGACAGATATACAGACAGACAGGCAGGGCAGGAAGACAGGCAGGCAGGCAGACTGACAGGCATATAGACAGGCAGGGCAGGAAGACAGACAGACAAGCAGGAAGACACAGACAGGGCAGGAAGACAGACTGACAGGCAGAGCAGGAAGACATACAGGCAGGGCAGGAAGACAGACAGGCAGGCAGGGCAGGAAGACAGACAGGCAGGGCAGGAAGACAGACAGGCAGGAAGACAGGCAGGCAGGGTAGGAAGACAGACAGACAGGGCAGGAAGACAGGCAGGCAGGGCAGGGCAGGGCAGGAAGACAGACAGACAAGCAGGAAGACAGGCAGGCAGGGCAGGAAGACAGACAGACAGACAAGCAGGAAGACAGACAGACAAGCAGGAAGACAGACAGGCAGGGCAGGAAGACAGACAGGCAGGGCAGGAAGACAGACAGGCAGTGCAGGAAGACAGACAGGCAGTGCAGGCAGGCAGGCAGGCAGGCAGGAAGACAGGCAGCTGGGGTGCAGCCTAGTAAACGACCTGTCTCTGTCTGTCTGTCTCAGCAGGATATCACTAAATTACAGTTCCCTGCTTTTCTGATAAATGCTCTGTGTATCTTTCCTTCCTGAGACAAGATATCTATCTATCTATACTGAGTTTACAAAACATTAAGAACACCTACTCTTTCCATGACAGACTGATCAGGTGAATCCAGGTGAAAGCTATGATCCCTTATTGATGTCACTTGTTAAATCCACTTCAATCAGAAAAAAGGGTTCCAAAAGGGTTCTACGGCTGTCCCCAAAAGAGAACCATTTTTGTTCCAGGTAGAAAGGGTTCCACCTGCAACCAAAAAGGGTTCTTCAAAGGGTTCTCCTATGGGTACAGTTGAAAAACCCTTTAAGGTTCTAGATAGCATTTGTTTTCCTAAGAGTGTAGATGAATGGGAGGAGACGGGTTTAAATATAGATTTTTAACCCTTAAGGCAATTGGGCATGGATTGTGTATGTGTGCCATTCAGAAAGTGAATGACAAGACTAAATATTGAAGTGCCTGTGGTAGTAGGTGGCCGGCGCACCGATTGGTGTCAAGAACTGCAACGCTGCTGTGTTCTTCACGCTCAACAGTTTCCTGTGTGTATCAAGAATGGTCCACCACCCAAAGGACATCCAGACAACTGGACACCGCTGTGCCTCCGAGAAACAGCCTGAATCCTTCAGGGGCCATGGATTCTACAAGGTGTTGGAAATGTTTGTTTCTCAATTGGTGTCAAGTGACCAAACGTGTGCCAGGAAAACATTGCCCACACCTTTACACTACCGCCAGCCTGTACCAGGCAGGATGGACAGGGAAACGGGATACCTAGTCAGTGGCACAACGGAATGCATTCAACTTAAGGACTCTGGTTTAAGGACCCTTGTTTAAGGACCCTTGTTTAAGAACTCTTGTCCTTATACCAAATCCTGAACCGGGATTCGTCGGACCAGTCGATGTCATCAGCACACGACTCAACACAGTAATATACCTTACAGAGGCAGCTCAGTGCATCAACACACGACTCAACACAACTCAACACAGTAATATACCCTACAGAGGCAGCTCAGTGCATCAACACACGACTCAACACAGTAATATACCCTACAGAGGCAGCTCAGTGCATCACCACACGACTCAACACAGGAATATACCCGTAGTAATTAGTGTCCTTCATGCCAATGAAGTGAAATTCCTCCTGTGAAATTACATTTTTTATATCTTTCAAATGGGAGATTTAAGTGTGTGTGTGTGTGTGTGTGTGCGTGCGTGCGTGCGTGTGTGTGATGGCCATCTTGGTATTTCTGTTTGTACTTGGGTCTTTATTCATCAAGATTAATGGTTGTTAATGGCTTCCTGTTTATACCAGGGAGGAGATATTTGTGGTTGTTATTTTTGGTATTTATTTGTGGTATTTATTTGTGGTTGTTATTTGTGGTTGTTAGTGGTTGTTATTAGTGGTTGTTATTTGTGGTTGTTAGTGGTTGTTAGTGGTTGTTGTTAGTGGTTGTTATTTGTGGTTGTTAGTGGTTGTTATTAGTGGTTGTTATTTGTGGTTGTTAGTGGTTGTCATTTGTGGTTGTTAGTGGTTGTTATTAGTGGTTGTTATTTGTGGTTGTTAGTGGTTGTTATTTGTGGTTGTTATTAGTGGTTGTTAGTGGTTGTTATTAGTGGTTGTTATTTGTGGTTGTTAGTGGTTGTTATTTGTGGTTGTTAGTGGTTGTTATTAGTGGTTGTTATTTGTGGTTGTTAGTGGTTGTTATTTGTGGTTGTTATTAGTGGTTGTTAGTGGTTGTTATTAGTGGTTGTTATTTGTGGTTGTTAGTGGTTGTTATTTGTGGTTGTTAGTGGTTGTTATTAGTGGTTGTTAGTGGTTGTTATTAGTGGTTGTTAGTGGTTGTTATTTGTGGTTGTTAGTGGTTGTTATTTGTGGTTGTTATTAGTGGTTGTTAGTGGTTGTTATTAGTGGTTGTTAGTGGTTGTTATTTGTGGTTGTTAGTGGTTGTTATTTGTGGTTGTTGTTAGTGGTTGTTATTAGTGGTTGTTAGTGGTTGTTATTTGTGGTTGTTAGTGGTTGTTATTTGTGGTTGTTATTAGTGGTTGTTATTTGTGGTTGTTAGTGGTTGTCATTTGTGGTTGTTAGTGGTTGTTATTTGTGGTTGTTTGTGGTTGTTATTTGTGGTTGTTATTAGTGGTTGTTAGTGGTTGTTATTAGTGGTTGTTAGTGGTTGTTATTTGTGGTTGTTAGTGGTTGTTATTTGTGGTTGTTATTAGTGGTTGTTATTTGTGGTTGTTAGTGGTTGTCATTTGTGGTTGTTAGTGGTTGTTATTTGTGGTTGTTTGTGGTTGTTATTTGTGGTTGTTATTAGTGGTTGTTTGTGGTTGTTAGTGGTTGTTAGTGGTTGTTATTAGTGGTTGTTAGTGGTTGTTAGTGGTTGTTATTAGTGGTTGTTTTGGTTGTTAGTGGTTGTTAGTGGTTGTTATTAGTGGTTGTTAGTGGTTGTTAGTGGTTGTTATTAGTGGTTGTTAGTGGTTGTTATTAGTGGTTGTTTGTGGTTGTTAGTGGTTGTTAGTGGTTGTTATTAGTGGTTGTTAGTGGTTGTTAGTGGTTGTTATTAGTGGTTGTTTGTGGTTGTTAGTGGTTGTTAGTGGTTGTTATTAGTGGTTGTTAGTGGTTGTTATTAGTGGTTGTTAGTGGTTGTTATTAGTGGTTGTTAGTGGTTGTTATTAGTGGTTGTTTGTGGTTGTTAGTGGTTGTTAGTGGTTGTTATTAGTGGTTGCTAGTGGTTGTTAGTGGTTGTTATTAGTGGTTGTTAGTGGTTGTTATTAGTGGTTGTTTGTGGTTGTTAGTGGTTGTTAGTGGGTGTTATTAGTGGTTGTTTGTGGTTGTTAGTGGTGTTTGTTATTAGTGGTTGTTAGTGGTTGTTATTAGTGGTTGTTAGTGGTTGTTAGTGGTTGTTATTAGTGGTTGTTAGTGGTTGTTATTAGTGGTTGTTTGTGGTTGTTAGTGGTTATTTGTGGTTGTTATTAGTGGTTGTTAGTGGTTGTTGTTATTAGTGGTTGTTAGTGGTTGTTATTAGTGGTTGTTAGTGGTTGTTATGTTACCATTTGGGACTCAGACACACCCAGTCCCCATTAGTGTTAGTACCAAGCTAATGTAGTTTCATTCTATCTGTTTGCTTTTCATTGATACAATTGTAATTTGTTACAAACATCACAGCTGCCTAAATTGCTGATTGCTTCTTTAGTGGACCTTCTGTTAATGGACGGTTGAGCTTTGGTAAAATGTTGAAACTAAGGGAGTGTACTTCTTCAGAGCCTTTAAGGACCAGACTATCTGGTTGATTTAGATTGTTTATTGATGATGTTGATGTAGTTGTAGATGTACCCATTAATTAACCACCAGCTATCTAGAGCATGACTAAGAAAACAACAGGACAATAACGTGACAACAACCCGTGTTTCTCTCTCTCTCTGCTCTCTCTCTCTCTCGGCTCTCTCTCTCTGCTCTCTCTCTCTGCTCTCTCTCTGCTCTGCTCTTTCTCTCTGCTCTCTCTGCTCTCTCTCTCTGCTCTCTCTCTCTCTCTGCTCTCTCTCTCTGCTCTCTCTCTCTCTGCTCTCTCGCTCTCTCTGCTCTGCTCTTTCTCTCTGCTCTCTCTCTCTCTCTGCTCTCTCTGCTCTCTCTCTCTGCTCTCTCTCTCTCTGCTCTCTCTCTCTGCTCTCTCTCTGCTCTCTCTCTCTGCTCTCTCTCTCTGCTCTCTCTCTCTCTCTGCTCTCTCGCTCTCTCTGCTCTCTCTCTGCTCTGCTCTTTCTCTCTCTGCTCTCTCTCTGCTCTCTCTCTCTGCTCTCTCTCTGCTCTCTCTCTCTCTCTGCTCTCTCTCTCTCTCTGCTCTCTCTCTGCTCTCTCTCTCTGCTCTCTCTCTCTGCTCTCTCTCTCTCTGCTCTCTCTCTGCTCTCTCTCTCTCTGCTCTCTCTCTCTCTCTGCTCTCTCGCTCTCTCTGCTCTGCTCTTTCTCTCTGCTCTCTCTCTCTGCTCTCTCTCTCTGCTCTCTCTCTCTGCTCTCTCTCTCTGCTCTCTCTCTCTCTGCTCTCTCTCTCTGCTCTCTCTCTCTCTCTCTCTGCTCTCTCTCTCTCTCATCTCTGCTCTCTCTCTCTCTCGGCTCTGCTCTTTCTCTCTGCTCTCTCTCTCTCTCTGCTCTCTCTGCTCTCTCTCTCTCTGCTCTCTCTCTCTGCTCTCTCTCTCTCTGCTCTCTCTCTCTCTCGGCTCTGCTCTTGCTCTCTGCTCTCTCTCTCTCTCTGCTCTCTCAATTAAATTAAATTAAATTCAAAGGGCTGTATTGGCATGGGAAACATATTTTCACATAAACAAATAGACAAAGGGGAAATAAACAACGGTGTTCATTCAGTATTGTTGTAATTGTCATTATTACAAATATATATATATATATATATATATATATATATATATATATATATATATATATATTAGAGACACATATTAGAGACCCATATATTGTGTTGCTGTCCTGGGTAGAGGTCGACCGATTATGATTTTTCAATACCGATACTGATTATTGGAGGACCAAAAAAAGCCGATACCTATTAATGGGACGATTTATATATATATATGAATATATATGAATATATATATTTGTAATAATGACAATTACAACAATACTGAATGAACACTACTGAATGAACACTTTTATTTTAACTTAATATAATACGTAAATAAAATCTATTTAGCCTCAAATAAATAATGAAACATGTTCAATTTGGTTTAAATAATGCAAAAACAAAGTGTTGGAGAAGAAAGTAAAAGTGCAATATGTGCTATGTAAAAAAACTAACGTTTAAGTTCCTTGCTCAGAACGTGAGAACATATGAAAGCTGGTGGTTCCTTTTAACATGAGTCTTCAATATTCCCAGGTAAGAAGTTTTAGGTTGTGGTTATTATAGGAATTATAGGGCTATTTCTCTCTATACCAGTTGTATTTCATAGACCTTTGACTATTGGATGTTCTAATAGGCACTATAGTATTGTCAGCCTAATCTCGGGAGTTGATAGGCTTGAAGTCATAAACAGCGCAATGCTTGAAGCACAGCGAAGAGCTGCTGGCAAACGCAGTAAAGTGCTGTTTGAATGAATGCTTACGAGCCTGCTGCTGCCTACCACCACTCAGTCAGACTGCTCTACCAAATCATAGACATAATTATAATAAACACACAGAAATATGAGCCTTAGGTCATTAATATGGTCAAATCTGGAAACTATCATTTTGAAAACAAAACGTTTATTCTTTCAGTGAAATACGGAACCGTTCTGTATTTTATCTAACGGATGGCATCCCCAAGTCTAAATATTGCTGTTACATTGTACAACCTTCAATGTTATGTCATAATTATGTACAATTCTGGCAAATTAATTATGGTCTTTGTTAGGAAGAAATGGTCTTCACACAGTTCTCAACGAGCCAGGCGGCCCAAACTGCTGCATATACCCTGACTCTACTTGCACTGAACGCAAGAGAAGTGACACAAGTTCCCTAGTTAAAAGAAATTCATGTTAGCAGGCAATATTCACTAAATATGTAGGTTTAAAAATATATACTTGTGTATTGGTTTTTAAGAAAGGCATTGATGTTTATGATTAGGTACATTGGTGCCATTCCGATTAATCGGTCGACCTCTAGTCCTGAGGCTCTGTGGGGTCTGTTTGTGAACAGAGCCCAAGGACCAGCTTGCTTAGGGGACTCTCATCTATCTGTAGGTGATGGCTGTTATGGAAAGTTTGGGAATCGTTTCCTTTTAGGTGGTTGTAGAATTTAACAGCTATTTTCTTGATTTTGACAGTGAGTGGGTTCGGCCTAATTTTGTGTTTGACGTTGTACACGGAGGATATTTTTGCAGAATTCTACATGTTCTCTCTATATCTGCTCTCTCCTCTCTACACCTCTCTCTCTCTCTGTTCAATATTTGCTCTCCTCTCTACACCTCTCTCTCTCTCTCTGTTCAATATTTGCTCTCTCTCTGCTCTATATCTGCTCTCTCTCTCTCTCTCTCTCTCTCTGCTCTCTCTCCTCTCTCTCTCTCTCTCTCTCTCTGCTCTCTCTCTCTCTCTCTCTCTCTCTCTCTCTGCTCTCTCTCTCTCTGTCTCTCTCTCTGCTCTCTCTCTCTCTGCTCTATATCTGCTCTCTCTCTCTCTCTCTGCTCTCTCTCTCTCTGTCTCTCTCTCTCTCTCTCTGCTCTCTCTCTCTCTCTCTCTCTCTCTCTCTCTCTCTCTCTCTGCTCTCTCTCTCTCTCTCTCTCTCTCTCTCTCTCTCTGCTCTCTCTCTCTCTGTCTCTCTCTCTGCTCTCTCTCTCTCTGCTCTATATCTGCTCTCTCTCTCTCTCTCTGCTCTCTCTCTCTCTGTCTCTCTCTCTCTCTCTCTCTCTCTCTCTCTCTCTCTCTCTCTCTCTCTCTCTCTCTCTCTCTCTCTCTCTGTCTCTCTGCTCTCTCTCTCTCTCTCTCTCTCTCTCTTCTCTCTCTCTCTCTCTCTCTCTCTCTCTCTCTCTGCTCTCTCTCTCTCTCTCTCTCTCTCTCTCTCTCTCTCTCTCTGCTCTCTCTCTCTCTCTCTCTCTCTCTGCTCTCTCTCTCTCTCTCTCTCTCTCTCTCTCTCTGTCTCTCTCTCTCTCTCTCTCTCTCTCTCTCTCTGTCTCTCTCTCTGCTCTCTCTCTCTCTGCTCTATATCTGCTCTCTCTCTCTCTCTCTCTCTTCTCTCTCTCTCTCTCTCTCTGCTCTCTCTCTCTCTCTCTCTCTCTCTCTCTCTCTCTCTCTGCTCTCTGCTCTGATGTTTTTCCCAGTCTCTCTCTCTATGTCCCATTAGTAGGGTTTTAACTGGGGGCCCCTCTGTTTGCCTGGCCAGATGACCTTATTTCTAACGGGTCACTCATCATCAGGAACACAACCAGTCCCAAATGCCACCCCATTCCCTACATAGGACATGGTCCACAGTAGTGCACTATATAGGGAATAGATTGTCATTTGGTACACAGCCAGTGTGTTTGTAATTGCCCACTCTGCTCTCTCCTGTTGAGCCTGGGCCAGGAGAACTAGGGAACTAACGATGATTTCTCAGGTCGTTAAGGAATAGGACTCAGACATACCAATGCTAACGCTAAAGGCACACTAACCTTAAAGGCACGTTAACGCTAAAGGCATGTGAATGCTAACGCTAAAGGCACACTAACCTTAAAGGCACGTTAACGCTAAAGGCATGTGAATGCTAACGCTAAAGGCACACTAACCTTAAAGGCAAGTTAACACTAAAGGCATGTGAATGCTAACGCTAAAGGCACACTAACCTTAAAGGCACGTTAACACTAAAGGCATGTGAATGCTAACGCTAAAGGCACACTAACCTTAAAGGCACGTTAACACTAAAGGCATGTGAATGCTAACGCTAAAGGCACACTAACCTTAAAGGCACGTTAACGCTAAAGGCATGTGAATGCTAACGCTAAAGGCACACTAACCTTAAAGGCACGTTAACGCTAAAGGAATGTGAATGCTAATGCTAAAGGCACACTAACCTTAAAGGCACGTTAACATTAAAGGCATGTGAATGCTAACGCTAAAGGCACACTAACCTTAAAGGCACGTTAACACTAAATGGATACCAATGCTAACGCTAAAGGCACATTAACCTTAAAGGCACGTTAACGCTAAAGGCATGTGAATGCTAACGCTACAAATGAAGCTTTTCTGACAGGTGATGCCAAGGTAGACTGGGTCATTTCTTCCTTCTGTGTAGAGATGGATGGATGGATGAGTCTCCATTGCAAGGAGTGGAGAAAGACAGTAAAATAGCTTCTCCTCATCCTCGTCCTCCATTACGTCTCCTCTCCCAGTTATGTGCTACTCCCATGGATGAAGGGATGGATCTCTCTCTCTCTCTCTCTCTCTCTCTCTCTCTCTCTCTCCTTCGCTCTCTCTCTCCCTCCTTCACTCTCTCTTTCTCTCTCTCTTTCTCTCTCTCTCTCTCTCTCTCTCTCTCTCTCTCTCTCTCTCTCTCTCTCTCTCTCTCTCTCTGTCTCCTTCTCTCCCTCTCACTCTGTCTCTCTCTGTCTGTCTCTGTCTCTCTCTCTCTCTCTCTCTCTCTCTCTCTCTCTCTGTCTCTCTCTGTCTCGCCCTCTAATCTGGTTGAGGCTGCCTCGTTGCCGATGGTGGCGTTAAGACCTTGTCATCATACTTGAGTCATGGTCAGGGATGGCAAAAATACAATTACAAAGTTTGGACACATCTACCCATTCAAGGGTTTTTCTTTATCTTTACTATTTTCCACATTTTAGAATAATAGTGAAGACATCAAAACTATGAAATAACACATATGGAATCATGTAGTAACCAAAAAATAAATTTTATATTTGAGATTCTTCAAGTAGCCACCCTTTTCCCTGATGACTGCTTTGCACACTCTTGGCATTCTCTCAACCAGCTTCACCTGGAATGCTTTTCCAGCAGTCTTGAAGGAGTTCTCACATATGCTGAGCACTGTGTTTATGACTGTGTTTATATACCTTAGTTGAATGCACTGTCTGTAAAGACGTCCGCATGCTTCTCATCCGAAACAGTTTGGAAGAGTTTGTACATATATACACTGGATAACAGCGTCTGCTAAATTACAAATATGTCCAGTCTCTAGACAACAAGGTGGGCGAAGTCAGGGCAAGGTTTGCCTTCCAGAGAGACATCAGCGATTGTAACATTCTCTGTTTCACGGAAACATGGCTCTCTCTGGAAATGTTGTTGGAGTCGGTACAGCCACCGGGTTTCTTCATGCGTCGCGCTGACAGAAACAAACATCTCTCTGGTAAGAAGAAGGGCGGGGGGTGTATGCTTCATGATTAATGACTCATGGTGTAATCATAACAACATACAGGAACTCAAGTCCTTTTGTTCACCTGACCTAGAATTCCTTACAATCAAATTCAAGCAGATACCAAGACGGCCCTCATGGAACTTCACTGGACTCTATGTAAACTGGAAACCATATATCCTGAGGCTGCATTTATTGTAGCTGGGGCTTTTAACAAAGTTAAATTCTATCAGCACATTGACTGTAGCACTCGCGCGGGCAATACACTGGACCACTGCTACTTTAACCTGTATGCGATGCATACAAGGCCCTCCTCCCCCTCCCTTCGGCAAATCTGACCACGACTCCATTTTGCTCCTACCGTCCTATAGGCAGAAACTCAAACAGGATGTACCTGTGACTAGAACCATTCAACGCTGGTCTGACCAATCGGAATCCAGGCTTCAAGATTGTTTTTATTTTTTTAAATTATTTTTTATTTAACCTTTATTTAACCAGGCAAGTCAGTTAAGAACACATTCTTATTTTCAATGACGGCCTGGGAACAGTGGGTTAACTGCCTGTTCAGGGGCAGAACGACAGATTTGTACCTTGTCAGCTCGGGGGTTTGAACTCGCAACCTTCCGGTTACTAGTCCAACGCTCTAACCACTAGGCTACGCTGCCGCCCCGCGTTGATCACGCGGACTGGGAAATGTTCCGGTCAGCCTCAGAGAATAGCATTGATTTATACGTTGACTCGGTGAGTGAGTTTATAAGGAAGTGCATTGGAGATGTTGTACCAACTGTGACTATTAAAACCTACCCCTAACCCGAAACCGTGGATAGGTGGCGGCATTTGCGAAAAACTGAAAGAGCGAACCACTGCATTCAACCATGGAAAGATGTCTGGGAATATGACTGAATATAAACAGTTGTAGTTATTCCCTCCGCAAGGCAATCAAACAAGCAAAATGTCGATGTAGGGACAAAGTGAAGTCGCAATTCAACGGCTCAGACAGGAGACGTATGTGGCAGGGTCTACAGGCAATCACGGATTACAAAAAGAAAACCAGCCACGTCACGGACACCGACGTCTTGCTTCCAGACAAACTAAACACCTTCTTTGCCCGCTTTGAGGATAATACAGTGCCACCGACGCGGCCCGCTACCAAGGACTGCACCCCCCCATCATAGTACCCTCCAAGCTCATCCCTCCTTCTCTGTGGCCGACATGAGTAAGACATTTAAACGTGTTAACCCTCGCAAGGCTGCTGACTCAGACGGCATCCCCGGCCGCGTTCTCAGAGCAGACCAGCTGGCGAGTGTGTTTCCGGACATACTCAAATAGTCCCAGTCAAATCAAATCACATTTTATTTGTCACATACACATGGGTAGCAGATGTTAATGCGAGTGTAGCGAAATGCTTGTGCTTCTAGTTCCGATGCAGTAATAACCAACGAGTAATCTAGCTAACAATTCCACAACAACTACCTTATACACACAAGTGTAAAGGGATAAAGTATATGTACATAAACATAAATGAATGAGTGATGGTACAGAACGGCATAGGCAAGATGCAGTAGATGGTATCGCGTACAGTATGTACATATGAGATGAGTAATGTAGGGTATGTAAACATTATATTAAGTGGCATTGTTTAACGTGGCTAGTGATACATTTTTTACATAAATTTCCATTATTAAAGTGGCTGGAGTTGAGTCAGTATGTGGCTGTTTAACAGTATAATGGCCTTGAGATAGAAGCTGTTTTTCAGTCTCTCGGCCTTCTGGATGATAGCAGGGTGGTGTGTAGTACAGTGGCTCGGGTGGTTGTTGTCCTTGATGATCTTTTTGGCCTTCCTGTGACATCGGGTGGTGTAGGTGTCCTGGAAGGCAGGTAGTTTGCCCCCGGTGATGTGCTGTGCAGACCTCACCACCCTCTGAAGAGCCTTACGGTTGTGGGCGGAGCAGTTGCCGTACCAGGCGGTGATACAGCCCGACAGGATGCTCTCGATTGTGCATCTGTAAAAGTTTGTGAGTGCTTTTGGTGACAAGCTGAATTTCTTCAGCCTCCTGAGGTTGAAGAGACGCTGCTGCGCCTTCTTCACGATGCTGTCTGTGTGGGTGGACCAATTCCGTTTGTCCGAGATGTGTACGCCGAGGAACTTAAAACTTACTACCCTTTCCACTACTGTCCCGTCGATGTGGATAGGGGGGTGCTCCCTCTGCTATTTCCTGAAGTCCACAATCATCTCCTTTGTTTTGTTGACGTTGAGTGTGAGGTTATTTTACTGACACCACACTCAGCCAGTGTCCTCACCTCCTCCCTGTAGGCCGTCTTGTCATTGTTGGTAATCAAGCCTACCACTGTAGTGTCATCCGCAAACTTGATGATTGAGTTGGAGGCGTGGATGGCCACGCAGTCGTGGGTGAACAGGGAGTACAGGAGAGGGCTGAAAATGCACACTTGTGGGGCCCCAGTGTTGAGGATCAGCGGAGTGTAGATGTTGTTACCTACCCTCCTGTAGACAGACCAGTCGTGTTAGGAGCTGTACAGACCAGTCGTGTTAGGAGCTGTACAGACCAGTCATGTTAGGAGCTGAACAGACCAGTCGTGATAGGAGCTGTACAGACCAGTCGTGTTAGGAGCTGTACAGACCAGTCGTGTTAGGAGCTGAACAGACCAGTCGTGTTAGGAGCTGTACAGACCAGTCGTGTTAGGAGCTGTACAGACCAGTCATGTTAGGAGCTGAACAGACCAGTCGTGTTAGGAGCTGTACAGACCAGTCGTGTTAGGAGCTGAACAGACCAGTCGTGTTAGGAGCTGAACAGACCAGTCGTGTTAGGAGCTGTACAGACCAGTCGTGTTAGGAGCTGAACAGACCAGTCGTGTTAGGAGCTGAACAGACCAGTCGTGTTAGGAGCTGTACAGACCAGTCGTGTTAGGAGCTGAACAGACCAGTCGTGATAGGAGCTGTACAGACCAGTCGTGTTAGGAGCTGAACAGACCAGTCGTGTTAGGAGCTGTACAGACCAGTCGTGTTAGGAGCTGAACAGACCAGTCGTGTTAGGAGCTGTACAGACCAGTCGTGTTAGGAGCTGTACAGACCAGTCGTGATAGGAGCTGTACAGACCAGTCGTGTTAGGAGCTGTACAGACCAAATGTTCTAGATAAGAGACTGAGGCTGCCTCCCAGATGGGACTCTAGTCCCACAACCTGTCATTGTTTGACAAAGGTCATACAGAAACTGTGGCGTCCATGTTGGCTCTCCTCTGCCCTCACAGAACCCTGCTGGGGAAATCAAAATGTCACCATCATCAACATCAGATCTGCACCGTAAACCACAATGGGGGGGCTAGTAAATACGAATAGTCTGGAGAATGGACAGGTAGACAGCAGGTAGACAGTATAATAGTCTGGAGAATGGACAGATAGACAGTATAATAGTCTGGAGAATGGACAGGTAGACAGTATAATAGTCTGGAGAATGGACAGGTAGACAGTATAATAGTCTGGAGAATGGACAGGTAGACAGTATAATAGTCTGGAGAATGGACAGGTAGACAGTATAATAGTCTGGAGAATGGACAGGTAGACAGTATAATAGTCTGGAGAATGGACAGGTAGACAGTATACTAGTCTGGAGAATGGACAGGTAGACAGCAGGTAGACAGTATAATAGTCTGCAGAATGGACAGGTGGACAGTATAATAGTCTGGAGAATGGACAGGTAGACAGTATAATAGTCTGGAGAATGGACAGGTAGACAGCAGGTAGACAGTATAATAGTCTGGAGAATGGACAGGTAGACCGTATAATAGTCTGGAGAATGGACAGGTAGACAGTATAATAGTCTGGAGAATGGACAGGTAGACAGTATAATAGTCTGGAGAATGGACAGGTAGACAGCAGATAGACAGTATAATAGTCTGGAGAATGGACAGGTAGACAGTATAATAGTCTGGAGAATGGACAGGTAGACAGTATAATAGTCTGGAGAATGGACAGGTAGACAGTATATTAGTATGGAGAATGGACAGGTAGACAGTATAATAGTCTGGAGAATGGACAGGTAGACAGCAGGTGGACAGTATAATAGTCTGGAGAATGGACAGGTAGACAGTATAATAGTCTGGAGAATGGACAGGTAGACAGCAGGTAGACAGTATAATAGTCTGGAGAATGGACAGGTAGACAGCAGGTAGACAGTATAATAGTCTGGAGAATGGACAGGTAGACGGTATAATAGTCTGGAGAATGGACAGGTAGACAGTATAATAGTCTGGAGAATGGACAGGTAGACAGCAGGTAGACAGTATAATAGTCTGGAGAATGGACAGGTAGACCGTATAATAGTCTGGAGAATGGACAGGTAGACAGTATAATAGTCTGGAGAATGGACAGGTAGACAGTATAATAGTCTGGAGAATGGACAGGTAGACAGCAGATAGACAGTATAATAGTCTGGAGAATGGACAGGTAGACAGTATAATAGTCTGGAGAATGGACAGGTAGACAGTATAATAGTCTGGAGAATGGACAGGTAGACAGTATATTAGTATGGAGAATGGACAGGTAGACAGTATAATAGTCTGGAGAATGGACAGGTAGACAGCAGGTGGACAGTATAATAGTCTGGAGAATGGACAGGTAGACAGTATAATAGTCTGGAGAATGGACAGGTAGACAGCAGGTAGACAGTATAATAGTCTGGAGAATGGACAGGTAGACAGCAGGTAGACAGTATAATAGTCTGGAGAATGGACAGGTAGACGGTATAATAGTCTGGAGAATGGACAGGTAGACAGTATAATAGTCTGGAGAATGGACAGGTAGACAGTATAAAGCTGATCAGGGTTTGGTTCTGACCACAGAGTCAACGGAGTCTCTCTGTCAGTCAGTGATGGATGTCAGTCAGTGATAGATGTGTTCAAATCAAATCAAATCAAATCAAATGTATTTATATAGCCCTTCGTACATCAGCTGATATCTCAAAGTGCTGTACAGAAACCCAGCCTAAAACCCCAAACAGCAAGCAATGCAGGTGTAGAAGCACGGTGGCTAGGAAAAACTCCCTAGAAAGGCCAATACCTAGGAAGAAACCTAGAGAGGAACCAGGCTATGTGGGGTGGCCAGTCCTCTTCTGGCTGTGCCGGGTGGAGATTATAACAGAACATGGCCAAGATGTTCAAATGTTCATAAATGACCAGCATGGTCGAATAATAATAAGGCAGAACAGTTGAAACTGGAGCAGCAGCACAGTCAGGTGGAAGTTGAAACTGGAGCAGCAGCATGGCCAGGTGGACTGGGGACAGCAAGGAGTCATCATGTCAGGTAGTCCTGGGGCATGGTCCTAGGGCTCAGGTCAGTTGAAACTGGAACAGCAGCATGGCCAGGTGGACTGGGGACAGCAAGGAGTCATCATGTCAGGTAGTCCTGGGGCATGGTCCTAGGGCTCAGGTCCTCCGAGAGAGAGAAAGAAAGAGAGAAGGAGAGAATTAGAGAACGCACACTTAGATTCACACAGGACACCGAATAGGACAGGAGAAGTACTCCAGATATAACAAACTGACCCCAGCCCCCCGACACATAAACTACTGCAGCATAAATACTGGAGGCTGAGACAGGAGGGGTCAGGAGACACTGTGGCCCCATCCGAGGACACCCCCGGACAGGGCCAAACAGGAAGGATATAACCCCACCCACTTTGCCAAAGCACAGCCCCCACACCACTAGAGGGATATCTTCAACCACCAACTTACCATCCTGAGACAAGGCTGAGTATAGCCCACAAAGATCTCCGCCACGGCACAACCCAAGGGGGGGGCACCAACCCAGACAGGATGACCACAACAGTGAATCAACCCACTCAGGTGACGCACCCCCTCCAGGGACGGCATGAGAGAGCCCCAGCAAGCCAGTGACTCAGCCCCTGTAATAGGGTTAGAGGCAGAGAATCCCAGTGGAAAGAGGGGGAACCGGCCAGGCAGAGACAGCAAGGGCGGTTCGTTGCTCCAGAGCCTTTCCGTTCACCTTCCCACTCCTGGGCCAGACTACACTCAATCATATGACCCACTGAAGAGATGAGTCTTCAGTAAAGACTTAAAGGTTGAGACCGAGTTTGCGTCTCTGACATGGGTAGGCAGACCGTTCCATAAAAATGGAGCTCTATAGGAGAAAGCCCTGCCTCCAGCTGTTTGCTTAGAAATTCTAGGGACAATTAGGAGGCCTGCGTCTTGTGACCGTAGCGTACGTGTAGGTATGTACGGCAGGACCAAATCAGAGAGATAGGTAGGAGCAAGCCCATGTAATGCTTTGTAGGTTAGCAGTAAAACCTTGAAATCAGCCCTTGCTTTGACAGGAAGCCAGTGTAGAGAGGCTAGCACTGGAGTAATATGGTGACAGTGTTGTCAGTCAGTGATTGGTGTGTTGTCAGTCAGTGATTGATGTGTTTGTCAGTCAGTGATAGATGTGTTGTCAGTCAGTGATTGGTGTGTTGTCAGTCAGTGATTGGTGTGTTGTCAGTCAGTGATAGATGTGTTGTCAGTCTTTGATTGGTGTGTTGTCAGTCAGTGATAGATGAGTTGTCAGTCAGTGATTGGTGTGTTGTCAGTCAGTGATTGGTGTGTTGTCAGTCAGTGATTGGTGTGTTGTCAGTCAGTGATAGATGTGTTGTCAGTCAGTGATAGATGTATTGTCACCAATTAGCCTGTTAGCCTGTCACCAATTAGCCTGTTAGCCGGTTACCAATTAGCCTGTTAGCCTGTTAGCTTGTCACCAATTAGCCTGTTAGCCTGTTAGCTTGTTAGCCTTGGTTCTCTGGGCCTTACTGCGTCAGATTAAGACATGTTGTGTGTTTGTTTTGTCGTGTTTTTATCTCATAAGATCAATAAATGACCAATAGATTAGCTGTTCCTATCACCAATTAGCCCATTATCTTGTTAACCTGTTAGCTGGTCCTCTGGTCCTCTGAGAGTTGTTAGGCTTGTCTTTAATATAGACATTTAAACAAATTTAAATGAGTTGGCAATGTACCAGATCAAGTCATTTGGATAAATTAATTGATTGATTTGATCTTTGTGCATTTTTCGAGCACACTTTTCATCCTCCATTCAGCCTCTTGCTTTGATGCAGGCAGTCTACCTGGACACTGCTGTGACATAATACTTCTGATTGACACAACGCAAGAGAACATGACAGAATGCTATGAAGGGTCAATAGTGAGGATAGAACATGACAGAATGCTATAAAGGATCAGAGGTGAGGAGAGAATATGACAGAATGCTGTGAGGGGTCAGAGGTGAGGAGAGAACATGACAGAATGCTATGAAGGGTCAGAGGTGAGTAGAGAACATGACAGAATGCTATGAAGGGTCAGAGGTGAGGAGAGAACATGACAGAATGCTATGAAGGGTCAGAGGTGAGGAGAGAACATGACAGAATGCTATGAAGGGTCAGAGGTGAGGACATGACAGAATGCTGTGAGGGGTCAGAGGTGAGGAGAGAACATGACAGAATGCTATGAAGGGTCAGAGGTGAGGAGAGAACATGACAGAATGCTATGAGGGGTCAGAGTTGAGGAGAGAACATAACAGAATGCTATGAAGTAGTGAGGAGAGAACATGACAGAATGTTATGAAAGGTCAGTAGTGAGGAGAGAACATGACAGAATACTATGAGGGGTCAGAGGTGAGGAGAGAACATGACAGAATGCTATGAGGGTCAGAGGTGAGGAGAGAACATGACAGAATGCTATGAGGGGTCAGAGTGGAGGAGAGAACATGACAGAATGCTATGAAGGGTCAGAGGTGAGGAGAGAACATGACAGAATGCTATGAGGGGTCAGAGGTGAGGAGAGAACATAACAGAATGCTATGAAGGGTCAGAGGTGAGGAGAGAACATGACAGAATGCTATGAAGGGTCAGAGGTGAGGACATGACAGAATGCTATGAGGGGTCAGAGGTGAGGAGAGAACATGACAGAATGCTATGAATTGTCAGAGGTGAGGAGAGAACATGACAGAATGCTATGAAGGGTCAGAGGTGAGGAGAGAAGCTGACAGAATGCTATGAAGGGTCTTAGGTGAGGAGAGAACATGACAGAATGCTATGAAGGGTCAGAGGTGAGGAGAGAGAACATGACATAATGCTATGAGGGGTCAGAGGTGAGGAGGAGAACATGACAGAATGCTATGAAGGGTCAGAGGTGAGGAGAGAACATGACAGAATGCTATGCAGGGTCAGTAGTGAGGAGAGAACATGACAGAATGCCATGAAGGGTCAGTAGTGAGGAGAGAACATGGCAGAAATTGCTATGAAGGGTCAGAGGTGAGGAGAGAACATTGACAGAATTATTTGAAGGGCAGTAGTTGAGGAGTTAGGATTGAAATGACAGAATGCTATGAAGGGTCAGAGGTGAGGAGAGAACATAACAGAATGCTATGAAGGGTCAGAGGTGAGGAGAGAACATGACAGAATGCTATGAAGGGTCAGAGGTGAGGACATGACAGAATGCTAGGAGGGGTCAGAGGGGTGAGGAGAGGAGAACATAACAGAATGTCTATGAAGGGTCAGTAGTGAGGAGAGAACATGACAGAATGTATGAAGGGTCAGTAGTGAGGAGGAGAACATGACAGAATGCTATGAGGGGTCACGAGGTGAGGAGAGAACATGACAGAATTCTATGAAGGGTCAGAGGTGGAGGAGAGAACATGACAGAATGCTATGAGGGTCAGAGTGGAGGAGAGAACATGACAGAATGCTATGAAGGGTCAGAGGTGAGGACGAGAACATGACAGAATGCTATGAGGGTCAGAAGGTGAGGAGGAGAACATAACAAGAATGCTATGAAGGGTCAGAGGTGAGGAGAGAACATGACAGAATGCAATGAAGGGTCAGTAGTGAGGAGAGAACATGGCAGAATGCTATGAAGGGCAGAGGTGAGGAGAGAACATGACAGAATTATTTGAAGGGTCAGTAGTGAGGAGAGAACATGACAGAATGCTATGAAGGGTCAGAGGTGAGGAAGAGGAACATAACAGATGCTATGAAGGGTCAGAGGTGAGGCGAGAACATGACAGAATGCTATGAAGGTCAGAGGTGAGGACATGACAGAATGCTATGAGGGGTCAGAGGTGAGGAGAGAACATAACAGAATGCTATGAAGGGTCAGTAGTGCTATGAAGGGTCAGTAGTGAGGAGAGAACATGACAGAATGTTATGAAGGGTCGAAGTGAGGAGAGAACATGACAGAATGCTATGAGGGGCAAGATGCAGGAGAGAACATGACAGAATGCTATGAAGGGTCAGAGGGTGAGGAGAGACATGACAGATGCTATGAGGGGTCAGAGTGGAGGAGGAGAACATGAAGAATGCTATGAAGGTCAGAGGTTGAGAGAGAGAAATGACAGAATGCTATGAGGGGTCCGAGGTGAGGAGAACATAACAGAATGGCTATGAAGGGTCAGAGGTGAGGAGAGAACATGACAGAATGCTATGAAGGGTCAGAGGTGAGGACATGAAGAATGCTATGAGGGGTCAGAGGTGAGGAGAGAACATGACAGAATGCTATGAATTGTCAGAGGTGAGGAGAACATGACAGAATGCTATGAGGGGTCAGAGTTGAGGAGAGAACATAACAGAATGCTATGAAGGGTCAGTAGTGAGGAGAGAACATGACAGAATGTTATGAAGGGTCAGTAGTGAGGAGAGAACATGACAGAATGCTATGAGGGGTCAGAGGTGAGGAGAGAACATGACAGAATGCTATGAGGGGTCAGAGTGGAGGAGAGAACATGACAGAATGCTATGAAGGGTCGAGGTGAGGAGAGAACATGACAGAATGCTATGAGGTCAGAGGTGAGGAGAGAACATGGCAGAATGCTATGAGGGGTCAGAGGTGAGGACTGAGGCAGAAGGTGTGTTGATGATGAATCAGGCTTCTATCAACAATCTAGGACTTCCTCTCACACAGGGGGAGGGCGAGAGAGAGAGTTGGTGATGACTATTCTCTCAGCAACATACAAACTCGCACGACCCTCCACATTCTGATCTTCGTCATTCACACTTCCCCCTCCTCTTTTGTCATCCTCCTC